>NC_052944.1:51634883-51924883 GCF_013358895.1 Oreochromis aureus | reverse complement strand
ATGGGACAAAAAAAAAAAGCATAAAAAGCTTAATATTTTAAAAAGTATAATAGCATAAAATACCAAAAGTCATAGCCATCATTAGCAGAAATAGCAGAATAGTTTAAAATTTGAACGGTGAAAATCGGCTGAAAATTGTTAAAGTAGTTAAGTGCCAAAAACGCATAAAAAAAGTGGCAACTAGAATAATAAAGTATAAAGAATAAAGAGAAACAGGAACTCAATAGTGTGGATGCATAAAGCATCCACACAATAAGAATAATAAATCCGACGAATAGTAATATGTGTGCCTCTTGGCATAGGCACACATAATAATGAGTTTTGTTTTCTCCCATGTACCCAGATGTGTGTTATGATAAGACCTTCCCCACACATCAGAAACAAGAAACTCAATAATCTATTAGTCCCCACTCATCTGACCCCCCTGCAGCATTCTGTTCACCCCTGCAATGATTCAATCATCCTTCCCCAAAATAATACTAGTTCACTAGTCTATGTATCACTTCTTAAACCCACTAAGTGAACCGGACAAGATGATGGTAACAGCAATGCATGCTTAAAATGCTGTTTGGTCTTCATGAGCTTCATTGCATGTGTGTTTGTGTTAGTAGGATTAATGCATTTTTCTGTTTGTGTAATTTTTGTGTACCTCTCCTCTTTGCGGTGCTCCAGACACTTTTCAATTCTCCACGCAAGGCAGTCGTTTTCCTTCCCAGTTTCCTAAACCCAAATTTCACTCCCACACTAAAACAGCCATGTTCTCCCCTGCTCCTTCCAGTGTGGTCTCATCTCATCTCTCCCCCCTTGCAGCAGTCCAGTGAGAGTCAGTTGTCCTGTGTTTTCCACTGTCTCATCTTGCCATTTTGCTCCAACAGTGGCAAATGTCCAACTCAGGCAGTCTTTTATAAAGGTCCATTTATACACAGTGAAGTTGCAGCTCGTTGGAAATGCACATCCATCCATTCATGATGATCCCATTTTTCTCCTTGCTGTCGCTGTCTTGCATAGCTGCTGCTGCTGCTGGACCTTTTCTTCACTGCTCAGGACACTGCTGTGAGCTCTTGAGATCCATCTCGTTGTTCTGGAACTGCTTTTCTTGTCTTCAGGGAGAGATTCTTGGAGCTTGTGTTCTCAGGGTGACAAACACATGGAAGTTAAGCTGTAAAACAATTCAGCCAAAACTTGGCTTGAGTGTTTCTAAATGATGTTAACCTATAATTTCTTGCGACTGCTGCACGTGAAAAATTGATCAGGGTCTGCTCTTCACCTGCAAGTGACACACTGAGACATTTTGATCATTCTTATCACTGCTTAAAAAAAAACACGTCTCCCCTCTCTGGTTCTGAAGTCCCCTTTCTTAAAAACCCAGAGAGATTGTAGTTGTTCTACATTGAAAAATCACAAACCCTCTTCCTATTTTTACTTATTTTCATCAACAATTCTGCTAAAAAGAAATTTTTGTGTGTGTGCCCACCCAAGGGGAGCTGGTGGCCTGCAGTACCACCGTCTCCCGCTAGTTGGAAACAACTTTTACGCACATTTCTACACTCCTCTCTTTTTCTTTTTTTTCTTGTTTTTGTTTCCTATTTTCAACATTTTGAACCCCATTTTTCACTGTTTTTACACACACACCAACTTTTCCCACACAACCATTCTCTTTCATCTCACAACATACTTTTACCCACAGTTCTTAACATACAGTCACACATTGAGTTTTGTCCCTGGCCGCCTGGTGGAACGTCTGCCGCAGTCGCCTCTCGAGCCA
This sequence comes from Oreochromis aureus, assembly GCF_013358895.1. NCBI lineage: Eukaryota > Metazoa > Chordata > Actinopteri > Cichliformes > Cichlidae > Oreochromis > Oreochromis aureus. The sequence continues at coordinate 51,923,118 of NC_052944.1, read as the reverse complement.
CTAATCCGGCTCCGCTGACTGCCCCTGGAATCTAGATTCTCTTCCTACTACACGAGGCGTCCCCCGTGAGGTTCCTTGCCTTCTATGGACCAAGGAACGAACACCGCCACCCCCAGTCTCCTTTGAAGAAGTTAGGATCTTTTAGAAGACGCTAGAGATGTCACTCCGTGATTCTACACGAAGACTCTCCGTGATTCTACACGAAGACTCCCTCGGAGCTCTTGCCCTGGAAGGTCGTAACACACCTTCTTGGGCTCCCCGAAGGCTGCAACACGCTCACCTCTTGCCAGACACAAAACTCTTGTGACTTGTTACAAGTTAGCTATCACTCACCCATCTGCAGGAGTCCCCTCAAAATCGATGGTCTCGGTGGCCACTGAAACACACGGCTCCGTGACTCCTCCATTTCCTTTGCTTCAACAGCTGGTAGGACAAAGGTACCTTTTCCCTCAGGGGTGATCAGCCCATCCACGGAACCATTGTTCAGCGACCACACGGACCACCCTGCTCGCAGCGCCATTCTGTTGTGGAAGTTTTCCACTTAAATAAAGCCTGCAGATGAGCGGTAGCTAACATTCTTTAATCAAAGCACACAAAGAACAGACAACCAAGCTTGGTGGAGAGCCTGCATGACCACGGGGCAGGGTCAGCAGAGTCTCACTGAGCCTAGTGTGGCTCTCAGTTAAATACCTTCTCCAGGAACAAAAGGCAGTACACAGTTGTTTCACACCTTAAGGTTTACACCCCCTTGCTACCTCCCAGAGTCCTTGAAGAGACAAAAGACTCTCCCTCCTGTGGAGTTGTCTGCTTCCCCCAACTTCCTAAATAGACCCCCACCATTTGTCTTACTGTATGGGTGTCAGACATGTTAAAATCAGTGGCACCAAGGCATTATACAATAAAATAATGTGATTAGTACATAAGTGAAAGAAATTCCATTACAGTAATACACTCTAAATGAGGATTTAGGTAATTACTCTTTGCTCTACAGTAGAAAACAACAGAAATCCAGATGGTGTAATAGTATAATCTCAGTGACATCACCAATTAATACATTTGCTGTATTTTACAGCAAAACCCACCCCTAACGGGAACAACAGAATCGCAATGAAGCCAGGCAATACTAACGAGAGTTACTCGTTAGGGGAGTAGAGAGAGCCAAACAACAAACACTTGTGGCCACACTGGGCTGGCTGGGGAGGCACAGGGATCATGACAAGTCCTAAACTGCAAACATACTTTAGAGCTGTTTACTGTTGATTTTGTAGTACTAAGCTATGGAAATTACTGCAAAGGCTAACAGTGTGGGTTCCTCAACCATAACTCATGTGCCCCATCCTTTTCCTACCAGAGATGCAGCACATTCACTTCCTATCTTCACTGAGTTCTGAGATGAGAGAATTATTGTAAGAGCCAAACAACAAGAATTTTAGATTTACGCTGTGTGGTTAATGTAGTGGGTGTACTTCAATAAGAAACCTGTTTATGTTTGTTGTGTGATTCTCAGCTAAGCATAGTAACCTGTTATGTTGTAAACTGCTTGAATGTGCTTGGGAAAACTACTATTGTATTGAAAAATACTATAATACTGACTGCAAACATGTGGTGTGGCTGCTGATCCCACCGCTCGGTACACCTGATCAGGAATGTATCGAGCAGTGCCACTCTGTGTGGCATTAATCTGGGCCCTAATCTGAGGTGCTGTTAACTTGTGATTTCTGAGGCTGGTGACTCGGATGAATTTATCCTCAGCAGCAGAGGTGACTCTTGGTGGAAAACCATTTCAGGTCACTACATCATGAAGCTCATCAAGAGAAGGTAAAGGGTTTGCAGCACTGTCAACATAACAAATGGTGGCTAGTTTGAGAACTGTAAAACATTTAGATTTATTTATCAATTTTTTTCTTTGCTTCATAATTCTGTGTATCTTGCTGCATACTTGACATCTTCAAGTTGATATCTACAATGTAGAAAGTAGTAAAACTGAAGAAAAAAAAAACTAAATGAGATATGTATAAAATGTACAGAGATATGTACACAAGTGTGGGGGGTGTATGGATACTTCTGATGAAATGTATAGTGTACAAACAAGATCAGTAGCAGCATCATATGATATGTCTATTATACTGGTGATGAGCAAGATAACCATGTTAAACTGTGTTATAGAGTCTGACAGCTGCTGGTAAGAATGACCTGTGGTAGCGCTCTTCCCGACACTGTGGCTGAACAAGCTGCTAAGTGCTTATACAGTCTCATGCAGGGGTGGGAGATGTTATCCATGGTGGATGTTAGCTTAGACAACATGCTGAGATTTGGTGAACAGCAGGATTTAAACTATTTCAATACTGTAATCATTTAGCAACTTAATAAAGATAAACATGTTTCATTTTTTAATAGTTTAATGACTGGAAACATTACAGATTAACCAAGTGACACTGTTTCCAAGCTCCTAGTAATCCAAAAATTTAACTCATTAATATTGGTATGTAACACTACAACCCAAACATGACATTATCAAAGTAAAGATATCTATGTTAAGGTATTTATGTTAAAATAATCTAACAAGCACCATTAATATGTCCAAATATGATCTTAAAGATGCAATTAAACTTGCATCTTTTAGATCATATTTGGACATGTTCATTTTTACATGGACATGGACAGTTTTCATAGTGATTGAAAAAAAAGCATTTGTTGCAAGACTAATGTATAGACATGATGCATGCACCTATATAATTTCTTCCAAATGTAACCCATGGTTATTTATTTTAATTTTAAATGTTACTTTTTTTTAGCATTGAGTTTTCCCATGTACCATAGCGCTGCTTGTAACTTTTTTTTTTCTTTTTTTTTTCCCCCCACCTGTCCCGTTTGGTTCTTTTGCCATCAGAATTATTGTCTGAAGGCCAAGAAAGATGACCAAAGGATTTACTATACCAAGTGGACCACCCTGGCCTTGGTCCATTGATTGACCTTTGTTTTTATTGTTTATTTTATTTTATTTTATTTTTAGTTGTTACATACGGGACAGACATTACTCGGGGAAGGAAAGGGAGAAAGAAAGAGAGGGAGGGAAAGAAAAACAGCGGGGAAGAGGAACGGTGATAAAGGGCACAAAAATCAACAAAAAAGGGGGGGGGATATATATATATATATATTAATCACCTGGGTCACCTGTTGAGAAAAGAAAAAGAAAAAGAGAGCAAACAAGCAAAGAATAGAGCAATATAACAAACAACATCATCGCGATAATCTATGTGTATATAACAGTAAATACTAAATATTTAATAATATTGTGCAACACCTAAGATCGACAGCGCACAGTGTGCTTTGAGGTAGCAGCCAAAAGAGGTGTTGTTTGTGTCTATGAGCACCCATGTGTAAACCTGTGATCATGAGCGCGCTTGAATTTAAAAGGTTCCTTCATGTAATGATCTGCTAGAGGGTGTCGGGAGCCATAGCCCCGTCCGCCAGGGCATGAAGCAGGTATGGAGGAGATCCAGGCTCCAGACATCCAGAGTGCAAGAGTCCAAGGAAGACCAACGGAGGGGCAACCATGCCACTCTCCCAGAAAGAGCTGAGGAGAGCCCCAGATGAGGGGTCATCCAGCAGCCGCGGAGCAGAAGCCAGGGGGGGTTGCAGTGACGTGCCCGTGGGCTCCTCCGGCAGCCAGCTGTGCCAAAGTGGACCGAGCCCCAGGCCCAGAGTCCGAGGGCACCCCACCCCCCGTAGGGGCCCGACCGAGCCATAGGCGCCAGGGGGAGTGGTGGAGGGAGATAGGCCTCCATACTTTGGAGGGCCTGAGATGTCCCTAGAGAGGTGGCGTCTCATTTCTGACCTGACATATAGACACAGAAAAACAGGCACACACAGATACAAACATCCACTCCCACCCTCATGCACACATATGCAAAATACTCAGCACTCACCAAACTTGGAGACAGACATAAGTAGACACTGTACATACAATCACACACCCGAGACGCACTCTATACCCCAGGTCTAGGTACCCTTGCCCCTGGAGGGAAAAACTGCACCCAGAACCAGGAGGTGTTACCCTTTTCCCTGGGGTGGAGACAAGCAGACCGCTCCCAACTCCACAGTAGCAGGGAGGCCCCACATTCCAGACCCCAATTGGACGGCCAGCTCCTCCTCCCAGCCCCCCCCGCCCCGACGGGCAACAGAGAATGAGGGTGTGTGAAGACGCCAAAACTCCCTCCGCCCGCTCATATGTAGTGTTGATGCATGTGTGTTCTAAGGTGCATTTAAAACCCAACAGGGCATTAAGCTACCTGCCAGAGCAGTAGGTAAGCGCATAGCCCCTTCCGAGAACCCTCAATGTCTACATGTATTTAAAATTGAGAGGTGGGCACCGGTGCCAGAGGTGAAGTTGTATACACAGACGGCCTTCTGGATGCCGTGTGCCCACCCACAAGGTCCTATATGTATGTGTTATGAGAGTGTGAGTAATGAGGATGTGCAAGTTGTGGAATAAAAGTAAGGCACAGGAGGCTAGAAGGTGGTGGTGGTGGTGGTGGTTGGGGGGGTTAAAAAAAAAAAAAAAGGAAAATGCCCCCACACTCACTCCTCTCAAGGAAGACAGACCAAAAACTACCACAGATTTACAACATCCAGTCAGTTTATTAAGTCCCAAAGGTAGCAGGCATCAGGGTGAGCATGGCCAAAACAACAAACAAAACTCTCTAGAAATGAAATGCAACTGGCTTCCCTACATGGAAAACCACCCCCAAAAAATACAGGTCTCTTACCTGCTTCCCTCCTCCCTGGACAGCCCATCAATAGGGTTCAAGAGTGTGTTTTTACCAGGGTTTCAGACACTGATGTTAAAAAAGGCACTGATATAAAGGTGACAAAATTAAAAAAAAAGATTCAGATTTGATTGTTCATTGCACTGTGGACCACTCCAAGCAGCAAAAGTCAGAGGAATTTAAAATTATTTACCAAAAGTAGGAGCACAAAAATGGTTGTGTGCCCGCTGTGTGACTCTGGCTCAGTGCATTAGAGATGGTAGCCCTAACTTAGAACTGTATGTAACCAACCTGAGGTTGTACTTAAGCCCAAAATGAAAATACTGTTGTAAAAGAAAAGCTGCTATATCTGGTCTAGTTCGCAAGAAATAATGCATGCTGAACATGAAAGCCAAAGTTATGAGTAGAAATTATAGGTCGAGTTTTATTTAGTTATTTACACTCTTTGCTAAACAATTGTAATGTCTGATTAAAAGAAATCAGATATACTATGAAACAAAGAAGGACCATCAATGCAACTTAACAAATAAATCTCAGTAATACACCCAACCATGTGACAAGCATTTCTAGTTTGCACAATGCAATTAAGCAATTAAAAACAGGGAATCCACCCCTGTGCAATATATGCATCTTTGGGCTGGCACACCATCAAGACCTTGAGTTGTTTACAATCCCTGAAATAAAATACTCCCAGATACAACCTAAAAATAAATTAATTATTTCTTCATGCACAAAAATTGTAGATGATTCAAAGACCTGCCTTATATTATATATATATTAATATAATTAAATTTTGTTACAAAGAAAGCTCAGTGGAGCTTCAGTAACTATAAAAGTGGAAGTTTCAATTTCAAAAGCATCTTTCAAACACAAAGTTAGTTTGAACTTTGTAGTACATTATCAACTACTCAGCCGCTATTGAAAGTAGATTATCTATATTCTGTAGCAACCGGTCTATATGGTTCCTTGATTTTTCATATTCTATCTTCTGCTCATCTAGTTTCCATGTGACTTTTAGCAGGTCTTCTTTTTCTGTCAGCAACCAAGGTGTATTCTCTAATTGTTGAAGATTAATTTTGTTCTCCGTTTTTTCTTTCTCATTCCTTCCAAGCTGCTGTGTAAGTTGATCTCTGTATGCTTTAAGCTCTGCCAATTGTTTCTTCAGGGTACCAATCACTGCATTTTTCTTCTCCAAGTCTATAATTGATCCAAAACAGAAACATATTAAAACACTGTAGCAAACAAGTGTAGCAAAAACATTGGTGTTATTTTGAATAAAATGACAATATGAAGAGACTTGGTGTTTGCTGGAGGGCAGGATCACTGAATTGGAGACTCGGCTTCGCACCCTAGCCAGGCCCCTTCTCTCCTCCTGCTACCCCCCCAAAACCCCATCTCCATAGAGACTGTGTCGGCTCCCAAACAGACAAAAAACAAACTAAAAACCAGCAATAAACAACTTAAACATAAAAAAATCACAAAGAAAGAACAATACAGTATCCACATCTGAACCAAAGAGTAAAACAGTGAAATGTGGATTATTAAATATTAGGTCTCTCTCCTCCAAGTCTCTGTTAGTACATGACTTAATAATTGATCAACAAATCGATTTACTCTGCCTTACAGAAACCTGGTTGCAGCGGGATGATTATGTTAGTTTAAATGAATCAACACCCCCGAGTCATTCTAACTACCAGAAATCTCGAAGCACAGGCCGAGGGGGCGGTGTGGCAGCAATTTTTCACTCCAGCCTATCAATAAACCAAAGACCCAGAAAGACTTTTAATTCATTTGAAAGCCTGATGCTTAGCCTTGTACACCCCAGCTGTAAAACCAGTTTTATTTGTTATCATCTATTGTCCACCTGGGCCTTACACAGAGTTTCTCTCTGATTTCTCAGACTTTTTATCTGATTTAGTGCTCAGCTCAGATAAAATAATTATTGTGGGTGATTTTAACATCCATGTAGATGCTAAAAATGACAGCCTCAACATGGCATTTAATCTGTTATTAGACTCAATTGGCTTCTGTCAAAATGTAAAAGAACCCACCCACCACTTTAATCACACTCTAGATCTTGTTTTAACATATGGCATAGAAACCGAACATTTAACAGTGTTTCCTGAAAACCCTCTGCTGTCTGATCATTTCCTGATAACATTCACATTTACAATAATTTACTACACAGCAGTGGAGAGTAGACTTTATCACAGTAGATGTCTTTGTTAAAGTGCTGTAACTAAGCTTATGAATATGATCCACCCACTGTTATCGTCTTCAATGCCCTGTACCAACACAGGGCAAAGGAGCTACCTGAAGCCTACTCCAACAGAGGTCGATTATCTTGTTAATAACTTTGCCTCCTCACTACGTTTGACACTGGGCACTGTAGCTCCTGTGAAAACTCAGGCCTCAAATCAGAAGTATCTGAATATGTCGAATAATTCTCAAACACAAAGCCTAAAGCAGATAACTCGTAAGCTGGAGAGGAAATGGCGTCTCAGAAATTTGGAAGATCATCATTTAGCCTGGAGAAATAGTTTGTTGCTTTATAAAAAAAAGCCCTCCGCAAAGCCAGAACATCTTACTACTAATCACTGATTGAAGAAAATAAGAACAACCCCAGGTTTCTCTTCAGCACTGTAGGCAGGCTGACAAAAAGTCAGAGCTCTACTGAGCCAACAATCCCTTTAACGTTAACTAGTAATGACTTCATGAATTTCTTTACAAATACAATTTTAATCATTAGAGTAAAAATGACTCAAAATCATCTCACAGATGTCATATTATCTACAGCTAGTTTGAGTACCACTGATATTCATTTAGTCTTTTTTTTCAATTGATCTTTCTGAGTGAACTTCGGTAATTACTTCCTCCAAACCATCAACGTGTCTTTTAGATTCCATTGCTACAAAACTGCTCAAAGAAGTCCTGCCATTAATTAATGCTTCAATCTTAAATATGATCAACCTATCTCTAATAATCAGCTATGTACCACAGGCCTTCAAGCTGGCTGTAGTTAAACCTTTATGTAAATATAAACATCTCTAGACCCAGCAGTCTTAGCTAATTATAGGCCAATCTCCAACCTTCCTTTCATATTAAAAGTCCTTGAAAGAGTAGTTGTCAAACAGCTAACAGATCATCTGCAGAGGAATGGCTTATTTGAAGAGTTTCAGTCAGGTTTCAGAGCTCAGCACAGCACAGAAACAGCTTTAGTGAAGGTTACAAATGATCTTCTTATGGCCTCTGACAGTGGACTCATCTCTGTGCTTGTCCTTTCAGACCTCAGTGCAGCGTCCAATACTGTTGACCATAATATTCTATTAGCGTGATTACAGCACGCTGTAGGTATTACAGGTACTGCGCTGCAGTCGTTTGTATCATATCTATCTAATAGACTCCAATTTCTTCATGCAAATGGAGAGTCTTCTTCACACACTAAGGTCAATTATGGTGTTCCACAGGGTTCAGTGCTAGGACCAATTCTGTTTACATTATACATGCTTCCCTTAGGCAGTATCATTAGAAGACATAGCATACATTTTCACTGCTATGCGGATGACACCCAACTCTATCTGTCCATGAAGCCAGATAATACACAACAATTAATTAAACTGCAGGAATGTCTTAAAGACATAAAGACCTGGATGGCCGCTAACTTCTGCTTCTTAATTCAGATAAAACTGAGGTTATTGTACTCGGCCCTGAAAATCTTTGAAATATGGTATCTAACCAGATTCTTACTCTGCATGGCATTACCTTGGCCTCCAGTAATGCTGTCAGGAACCTTGGAGTCATTTTTGACCAAGACATGTCCTTCAATGCACATAATAAACAAATATATAGGAATGCTTTTTTCCATGTGCTCAACATCTCTAAAATTAGAAATATCCTGTCTCAGAGTGATGCTGAAAAACTAGTTCATGCATTGATTACTTCTAGGCTGGACTACTGTAATTCTTTATTATCAGGAAGTCCTAAAAACTCGCTGAAAAGCCTTCAGTTAATCCAAAATGCTGAAGAAAGAGTCCTGACAGGGACTAGAAAGAGAGAGCATATTTCTCCTGTATTGGTTTCCCTTCATTGGCTCCCTGTTAAATCCACAATTGAATTCAAAATCCTGCTCCTCACATACAAGGTCTTAAATAATCAGGCCCCATCTTATCTTAATGACCTTGTAGTACCATATCACCCTATTAGAGCACTTCGCTCTCGCTCTGCAGGCCGACTTGTTGTTCCTAGAGTATTTAAAAGTAGAATGGGAGGTAGAGCCTTCAGTTTTCAGGCCCCTCTTCTGTGGAACCAGCTTCCAGTTTGGATTCGGGAGACAGACACTATCTCTACTTTTAAGATTAGGCTTAAAATGTTCTTTTTTTCTAAAGCATATAGTTAGGGCTGGACCAGGTGACCCTGACTCCTCCCTTAGTTATGCTGCAATAGGTGCTTACTGCTGGGGGACTCTCATGATGCAGTGAGTATTTCCTCCTCAGTCACTTTTCTCACACGACATATATTAATAGACCTCTGTGCTGAATCACACTTGTTATTAACCTCTGTCTCTCTTCCACAGCATGTCTTTATCCTGTTTTCCTTCTTTCACCCCAACCGGTCGCAGCAGATGGCCGCCCCTCCCTGAGCCTGGTTCTGCCGGAGGTTTCTTCCTGTTAAAAGGGAGTTTTTCCTTCCCACTGTCGCCAAAGTGCTTGCTCAAAGGGGGTCATATGATTGTTGGGTTTTTCTCTGTATGTATTATTGTAGGGTCTACCTTACAATATAAAGCGCCTTGAGGCAACTGTTGTTGTGATTTGGCGCTGTATAAATAAAATTGAATTAATTTGAATAATTCAATATGCAATAGATTTCCTTCCTTCTTTTTTCAATATATGATATTTATTTTTTGGGCCTTTTTTCAACTTCTATTTGATAGACACAGTGAACAAAAAAGAACAGGTAAGATAAGATGGCCTTTATTAGTCCCACAGGTGGGACTAACTAGTATGCGGGGCAAGAGAGAGAGGGCGGAAGACATGTGGCAAAGGGCCGCGGGTCAGACTCAAACCTGGGCATGTGGATGCTTGCTCAACGCACTGAGCTAACCGGCGCCCGATATGATGCTCATTTTTGAGAGTTTTTCAAAAAGACAGCAATATTCGTTAATTAGCTTAAGAAGATTTCAAATTTGGAGGCAATACGTCAGAAAATGAATGCATACATTGAATTTATAATACCTGTAACAAATAAAAATAAAATATCAGCATTTTCATGTCATTATGTAAAGCTAAGATTCTGGAGTCCTATCTTCAATATTTTGACTACAAGTATTCAGTATTTAGCTGCCACATAGATATCTTTAATCCATCTACTCTCTATTGTGAAACTGGAGATATTTTACCTCATCACATACATCAAGACTGGTATTAAAGAGTGGCATTGTTATTAGATTTAAAGTCATAAAATTTTAGACACATGACCTTTCTAATGCAGATTATGACATCAGTCTTAGTGATATTATATTTGATATCATATTCTATAACGCATAACAAATCTATAGAGCAGAACTAAGTCATGTGCCCAATATTAGAAGCTTTTGGCTGGTGAGGCACCCAAATTATAGATTGAAAAAAAAAACCTGTCCTCACATCCATTGTCGGGCATTCCTGGTGAGCATGTCCTGACTGCCTGCACTTCAGAAACACTTGCTGCTGGGCCATCGCGACCTGTGTGGAGACAGCAGATGGAAAGGTGTTAGTGGGTGAACTCAGCCACTGCTCTGCAGCAGCAGGTCCTTGTCTAACACAATTGTCAATATGCGTTCTAAATGGGGGTGAGAGACTATTGCCCCAACAAAGAGAATAAATAGAAATATGATCAGGCTGTTTAATCATACTGCAAATCTTTCCATATATAAAACAGCTTGAACTCAAGTGGAAACACTCTTGTGTCTTCATCTTGTCCTGCATCCTCAGAAGACAGTGGAGAATTCTCTGATTCTGAAATAAATGTGTGATGCATCAGGAATCCCCAAAAGGTTGATTCTGTTCATCTGGACGTAGCGTTTTCAGTGGGAGAAACGTTTCGTCACTCATCCGAGTGACTTCTTCAGTCTCAGCTGACTGCAGGTTTCCCAAATCTTATAAACAGTACATTTGCATAATGACTGAAACCAGCCCACTGAGGGAACAATGGGCTGGTTTCAGTCACCTTCATCATAATTTTGCAAATTCTCATGACCATTGATCAACAACCACTGATCAAAGAACACTGATCAATGGCCATGAGTACCATTCACAGAGAGTTGGGGAATGGCTGCAATCACAGCATTGTAAGATGGTGACAGATGTACCCTTAGGCCCCCTCCTCGATTCAGAGATGGTCTTTCCCTTTTCACGTAAATGGCCTCCTTGACTCCGCGCTCAAACCAGCGTTCCTCCCTGTCCAGGATGTGTACATCCTCATCGTTGAAAGAGTGTCCACTGGCCTGTAGGTGTAAATAGACTGCAGAGTCCTGGCCTGATGAGGTTGCTCTTCTGTCCTGTGCCATCTGCTTTGCCAGAGGTTGTTTGGTTTCCCTGATGTATAAATCCTGGCAATCCTCCTGGCACTTAACAGCGTACACTATGTTACTCTGTTTGTGTCGGGGGACCCGATCCTTGGGGTGGACCAGTTTTTGGCGCAGCGTGTTAAAAGCCACAGAGACCCGGTGTTTAGAAAAAATGCGTCTCAACTGTTCCGATACTCCTGACACATATGGGATCACTACAGGTTTTCGCTTAGTCAGCGGTTGTCCTTCTCTCCTGGATCGGCTGGAGCTTTCTTTAGGTGCCTTCCCAGCTTTGACAAAAGTCCAGCTGGGATAACCACATTTACTCAGGGCCTTCTTGATGTTGTTCTTCTGCCTCCCTGGCCGCTGTGTCAGTGGGGATGGTGTTTGCTCTGTGTTGTAGCGTCCTGATGACACCCAGTTTGTGCTCCAGTGGATAATGAGAGTCAAACTTTAAATACTGATCCGTATGGGTAGGTTTCCGGTACACATCAGCTTTTAGATGTCCCCCATTACTGATGGAAATCTCACAGTCTAAGAAGGCTAACCTGCCACTTTTCATATCCTGCCTGGTGAATTTGATGTGTCGGTCCACCGAGTTAATCTGATCCGTGAATTGTGGTACATCCTGAGATTTGATTTTCACCCAGGTGTCATCCACATACCTGAACCAATGACTTGGTGGTGTTCCAGGGTAGGATAACAAAGCCCTCTTTTCCACTTCTTCCATGTACAAATTGGCCACGATGGGTGAAACTGGGGAGCCCATGGCACACCCATGTTTCTGCCTGTAGAACTGACCCGTGTATGTGAAGTAGGTGGAATGAAGACACAGTTCCAAAAGCAAACACACTTGGTCGATGCTCAGAGTTACCCTCATCCAGAAACACATCTTTTGTTTTTGTTTTTTTTTACATTTGTTTAATTGAAGCTATTAAAAATGCCCAAAAAATAACAGAGTTTGACAGGCATAACATTTTATTTTTGTACCACAAAGTTAGTGCTTAAAGAGCTATTTCCCAAAAACGTGGCATAACTCTACCCAGTTTGCAGTATGTTCTTAGAAAAATTGAAGAAACTGGACAGGTGGAGGAGAAAGAAATTTTGTATCTGTGTGTAGAATTTTGTTCTACACACAGAAACCTACACCACTGACAACAGCTATTGGAAACATCTTTAATAAGACCAAGATCATTTGACCTTTGGATTCATTAAGGCAGAATATAAATGCATAGGTTATATTTGTAATACTTGTAATAAATAAAATAGAATAAGCATAATTTCCATTATGTTTAGCCCTTGTGAGATTCTGGAGGCCTACTTTTCAGTATTGTGGCCGAAAGTATTCACTATATAGCTGCCTGCACAATAGCAGCTGCAACAATCTTCACTTCCTTTCTGTGTCGAGTTTGCATGTTCTCCCAGTGTTTGAGTGTATTCTCTTAGAGAACCTTGGCTTTCTCCCACATCCCAAAAACATGCAGTTCATGTTCATTTACTTTGAGAGATACGCTATGTATTTAGGGATTGTAATAGTTACTTTGAAATTGAAAATTTCAAAATAGCTATTAAACAAATGTGTCTTAAAATTATAATTCACGTCAGCAGTAATGACACCTGGTTACGCCAATCGGAGGTCACTAAAATCAATATTCAATCGGTGTGTAACAACGTCGGACTCTGTAGTTTTCTCTGGTCCCCTCCCCAATCAGACCAGGAGTGACATGTTCTCCTTAAATTGCTGGCCGTCTGAGTGGTGTCCAAAAAACGATGTGGGCTTCATAGATAATTGGCAAACCTTCTGGTGGAAACCTGGTCTTGTTAGGAGAGACGGCATCCATCCCACTTTGGATGGAGCAGCTCTCATTTCTAGAAATATGGACCAATTTATTAAACCCCCCAAAATATGACTATCCAGAGTTGGGACCAGGAAGCAGAGTTGCAGTCTTACACGCCTCTCTGCAGCTTCTCTCCTCCTGCTACCCCCCCAAAAACCCATCTCCATAGAGACTGTATCGACTCCCAAACAGACAAAAAACAAACTAAAAACCAGCAATAAACAGCTTAAACATAAACAATCCCAAAGAAAGAACAATACAGTATCCACATCTGAACCAAAGAGTAAAACAGTGAAATGTGGATTATTAAAAATTAGGTCTCTATCCTCCAAGTCTCTGTTAATTAATTAATGCTTCAATCTTAAATATGATCAATCTATCTCTAATAATCAGCTATGTACCACAGGCCTTCAAGCTGGCTGTAGTTAAACCTTTACTTCAATATAAACATCTCTAGACCCAGCTGTCTTAGCTAATTATAGGCCAATCTCCAACCTTCCTTTCATATCAAAAATCCTTGAAAGAGTAGTTGTCAAACAGCTAACAGATCATCTGCAGAGGAATGGCTTATTTGAAGAGTTTCAGTCAGGTTTCAGAGCTCATCACAGCACAGAAACAGCTTTAGTGAAGGTTACAAATGATCTTCTTATGGCCTCTGACAGTGGACTCATCTCTGTGCTTGTCCTGCTAGACCTCAGTGCAGCGTTCGATACTGTTGACCATAATATTCTATTAGTACAATTACAGCACGCTGTAGGTATTACAGGTACTGCGCTGCAGTGGTTTGTATCATATCTATCTAATAGACTCCAATTTGTGCATGTAAATGGAGAGTCCTCTTCACACACTAAGGTCAGTTATGGTGTTCCACAGGGTTCAGTGCTAGGACCAATTCTATTTACATTGTACATGCTTCCCTTAGGCAGCATCATTAGAAGACATAGCATAAATTTTCACTGCTATGCGGATGACACCCAACTCTATCTATCCATGAAGCCAGGTAACACACACCAATTAGTTAAACTGCAGGAATGTCTTAAAGACATAAAGACCTGGATGGCCGCTAAGTTTCTGCTTCTTAATTTAGATAAAACTTAGGTTATTATACTCGGCCCTGAAAATCTTTGAAATATGGTATCTAAGCAGATTCTTACTCTGGATGGCATTACCTTGGCCTCCAGTAATGCTGTGAGGAACCTTGGAGTCATTTTTGACCAGGACATGTCCTTCAATGCACATATTAAACAAATATGTAAGACTGCTTTCTTCCATTTGCGCAACATCTCTAAAATTAGAAATATCCTGTCTCAGAGTGATGCTGAAAAACTAGTTCATGCATTGATTACTTCTAGGCTGGACTACTGTAATTCATTACTATCAGGGTGTCCTAAAAACTCCCTGAAAGCCTTCAATTAATGCAAAATGCTGAAGAAAGAGTCCTGACAGGGACTAGAAAGAGAGAGCATATTTCTCCTGTATTGGTTTCCCTTCATTGGCTTCCTGTTAAATCCACAATTGAATTCAAAATCCTGCTCCTCACATACAAGGTCTTAAATAATCAGGCCCCATCTTATCTTAATGACCTTGTAGTACCATATCACCCTATTAGAGCACTTCGCTCTCGCTCTGCAGGCTTACTTGTTGTTCCTAGAGTATTTAAAAGTAGAATGGGAGGCAGAGCCTTCAGTTTTCAGGCCCCTCTTCTGTGGAACCAGCTTCCAGTTTGGATTCGGGAGACAGACACTATCTCTACTTTTAAGATTAGGCTTAAAATGTTCTTTTTTTCTAAAGCATATAGTTAGGGCTGGACCAGGTGACCCTGACTCCTCCCTTAGTTATGCTGCAATAGGTGCTTACTGCTGGGGGACTCTCATGATGCAGTGAGTATTTCCTCCTCAGTCACTTTTCTCACACGACATATATTAATAGACCTCTGTGCTGAATCACACTTGTTATTAACCTCTGTCTCTCTTCCACAGCATGTCTTTATCCTGTTTTCCTTCTCTCACCCCAACCGGTCGCAGCAGATGGCCCCGCCCCTCCCTGAGCCTGGTTCTGCCGGAGGTTTCTTCCTGTTAAAAGGGAGTTTTTCCTTCCCACTGTCGCCAAAGTGCTTGCTCAAAGGGGGTCATATGAATGTTGGGTTTTTCTCTGTATGTATTATTGTAGGGTCTACCTTACAATATAAAGCACCTTGAGGCAACTGTTGTTGTGATTTGGCACTGTATAAATAAAATTGAATTAATTTGAATAATTCAATATGCAATAGATTTCCTTCTTTCTTTTTTCAATATATGATATTTATTTTTTGGGCCTTTTTTCAACTTCTATTTGATAGACACAGTGAACAAAAAAGAACAGGTATGCGGGGCAAGAGAGAGAGGGCGGAAGACATGTGGCAAAGGGCCGCGGGTCAGACTCAAACCTGGGCATGTGGATGCTTGCTCAACGCACTGAGCTAACCGGCGCCCGATATGATGCTCATTTTTTGAGAGTTTCAACAAAAGACAGCAATATTCGTTAATTAGCTTAAGAAGATTTCAAATTTGGAGGCAATACGTCAGAAAATGAATGCATACATTGAATTTATAATACCTGTAACAAATAAAAATAAAATATCAGCATTTTCATGTCATTATGTAAAGCTAAGATTCTGGAGTCCTATCTTCAATATTTTGACTACAAGTATTCAGTATTTAGCTGCCACATAGATATCTTTAATCCATCTACTCTCTATTGTGAAACTGGAGATATTTTACCTCATCACATACATCAAGACTGGTATTAAAGAGTGGCATTGTTATTAGATTTAAAGTCATAAAATTTTAGACACATGACCTTTCTAATGCAGATTATGACATCAGTCTTAGTGATATTATATTTGATATCATATTCTATAACGCATAACAAATCTATAGAGCAGAACTAAGTCATGTGCCCAATATTAGAAGCTTTTGGCTGGTGAGGCACCCAAATTATAGATTGAAAAAAAAAACCTGTCCTCACATCCATTGTCGGGCATTCCTGGTGAGCATGTCCTGACTGCCTGCACTTCAGAAACACTTGCTGCTGGGCCATCGCGACCTGTGTGGAGACAGCAGATGGAAAGGTGTTAGTGGGTGAACTCAGCCACTGCTCTGCAGCAGCAGGTCCTTGTCTAACACAATTGTCAATATGCGTTCTAAATGGGGGTGAGAGACTATTGCCCCAACAAAGAGAATAAATAGAAATATGATCAGGCTGTTTAATCATACTGCAAATCTTTCCATATATAAAACAGCTTGAACTCAAGTGGAAACACTCTTGTGTCTTCATCTTGTCCTGCATCCTCAGAAGACAGTGGAGAATTCTCTGATTCTGAAATAAATGTGTGATGCATCAGGAATGTGTTAAAGCCTTGAGCAACCCCTCATGTTTTTTTTTTTCACTTTAAATCAGCCAGACTTTTGTGTACCTTTTCAAAAGTAGTTTTGATCAATACTTCTCCAGACTTTTTAAAGCTTTTTAAAAGTATTTCTATGGACACTGGCTGTATTTTTTAAACTCATTTTCATCTTTAAGAGGAGTTTTAACAGATGTGTCTCTGTGTGTTTTGACTACTTAACCAAAACTGTGTTGTGTGTACACAAAACAGACTACTTAGCAAAGAACCAACTTTAAAGATTATCTTTGACTCTTTGTTACCCTCATCCAGAAACACAACTTTTGTTTGTTTTTTTTTTTTGTTTTGTTTTTTACATTTGTTTAATTGAAGCTATTAAAAATGCCCCCCCAAAAAATAACAGAGTTTGACAGGCATAACATTTTATTTTGGTACCACAAAGTTAGTGCTTAAAGAGCTATTTCCCAAAAACGTGGCATAACTCTACCCAGTTTGCAGTATGTTCTTAGAAAAATTGAAGAAACTGGACAGGTGGAGGAGAAAGAAATTTTGTTTCTGTGTGTAGAATTTTGTTCTACACACAGAAAACTACACCACTGACAACAGCTATTGGAAACATCTTTAATAAGACCAAGATCATTTGACCTTTGGATTCATTAAGGCAGAATATAAATGCATAGGTTATATTTGTAATACTTGTAATAAATAAAATAGAATAAGCATAATTTCCATTATGTTTAGCCCTTGTGAGATTCTGGAGGCCTACTTTTCAGTATTGTGGCCGAAAGTATTCACTATATAGCTGCCTGCACAATAGCAGCTGCAACAATCTTCACTTTCTTTCTGCGTCGAGTTTGCATGTTCTCCCAGTGTTTGAGTGTATTCTCTTAGAGAACCTTGGCTTTCTCCCACATCCCAAAAACATGCAGTTCATGTTCATTTACTTTGAGAGATACGCTATGTATTTAGGGATTGTAATAGTTACTTTGAAATTGCTTTGAAAATTTCAAAACAGCTATTAAACAAATGTGTCTTACCTGTAGTTCTCCTTTCAGCCCGAGTAAAGAAACCAACAGGATCTGAAAAAAATTCGACACCATCTAAGATTAAATAAAAGGGAATTCTGTATAAAAGAATCCTGGAAGAATGTTAACGAAGACAAAAAAACAAACAGACACACACACAACTGCTAACACATCTAAAAAGGTTCTTGTCTTCCCCTCTCTTTCCCTCTGCTTCTCTGCCTTTCTTCACTGCCCTGTCCAATAAAGCCATTAAAGGCCCAAAATTTAATATTTCAAAAACCATTATGGTAAAGTTAAAAAGTTTTGGTTTGGTATTAGTAATGCTGAAACAAAGAAGATATATAAAAAATTGCTTAGTGAAACAGATTGAGCACAGATTGCCTAAGATTTAAAACTGACTTTGTGTTTCTTATTTTGTTGTAACCAACTCTAATGTATTGCTCTAGTTAGGTCTAGCTCATGTTACAGCAGATTCCATGTAAGAATGTATGGAAACAATTCATGTTGCTCAAAAACCTGGCACTGAGAGGTACTGGGAAGTATCATCTAGAAATTTAAACAGAGCCACACAGTAAGTAATAAGAAAAAAAAAATATGGAGGCCGTACACTACTCATCCACTAATTTACCTGATATTATGTTGCCCATCTTACGTCCAACAGCAGTAGACAGAATATGTGATCGCACCAAGGGGCTACAAACAGAAATTGTGAAAATCCAAATATATTATATAAAGTAATTTGTTTTTAATATTTGAACAACTGATGAGCTATCTAATTTTCTGGAAGTCAAGTTCACATTAAATGAACATAAGAGACTAAACATAAGAGACTGTTTCTTGAGGACATGACTTTTCGATATGGCTCATTATAGTCTTGTCCAGTTTTCTTTAAATTTTAAAGGACACACAGCACTGTACACATGTTTTTGGCAAGTAATTTTTTAGCTCTCATCTTTGTCATGTTTTTAAAGACTCAACTAAACAAAAATTATGTTTATTTTTTTCAACAGGTTTACCCATTAATATTTAAATAGGTTCGTGATAAGTTGTCTGTTATGTCTAGATGCAACACTGGTTCATCCCTTGAGTGAGGTGCCTTTTCTTATGCTTGACCTCATCAGTGTTAAGGAGCTTAACAAACAAGCAAACAAAAATATTCCTCTTCAAATGCACAGCTTCACTGGACTGGACTAAAAATGTGTGGAAAAGAAGCAACTGCCCGAACAAAACCTATGCAATATATAAAATAGTTATGGGAAAATAATTATGGGAAGGGTTAAACATTCATGAAAAAAAGGCTCATTTTCTTCTGTCCTATTTCATGAACTCTGTATTTTCTCTCGTTTTTTCGTACATTTTATCAGATGATGAAGCTCATTATTGATAATCATTTATTTAAAACAGAATAGTGATACAGTTACTGCAAAACAGCTGAAGTATATGATCCATAACAGTTTTATTAATACCACAATATCTTAATTAAAAAAGCTTTAAAAATGTCTGGTCATGGTTAAATGTCATACCCTGACTTACTTTTCCATGCTAATAAAGAGAGAAAAAACTACCTACATGTATAGCCACTTAGCTGCTCCCAGCCAGCTGACAGCCAGGAGCAAGTTCTGTTAAAACCAAGAATTTCTCCTGAGGACAGTACATTTTCTTTCTTGATAATACCCCAATATAACACGAGTGATATTCTGCACTGTAAAATACAGTCAACTTCTGTGATTGTGTGAACCTAAATCTGCGAAACAGGCACATTCCTATATTGTCAGATCTGCATATTTCTGAGTTAGACTTTATTATAAATTCAACATGATGTCACAAATTTTGCAATGTCTTGACATCAATTTTATTAATGAATTACATTTAAAAACTGGATTTGAACAACGATCTAACAATCAGACAAAACTGTGATTTATTTGATCAAAAGACAAAAAAATACATCAGTGGCATTCACTTTTACAGTACATGCAGTTATGGGAATTTTTGTCACACAATCAGCGGTAGAGTTGTTAAAACTGGTTCAAGTTTTACCCTCTCCAAACTGCAAACTGCAACCAGGTTTTAAATCATCCAGTCTTGTTTTGCTTATATTCACAAACAATTCTGCTTTTAATTTCAGGGATTTTACCACTTAGAAGTTTAAAAATCATTTCAGTAAATTTCCACATACCTGTTAGATGTGTCAAAGCTTCAGTCTGCTTTAGTTTTCAATGTTCAACACTCTAAACGTCCTCAAAGAAAATTGTTGCACTTTATCCCTGGTAAAGGGCAATCAAAGCTGGGTGTGTCTCTAGAGTTTTCTTGATCTTTGTCGTGTACTACTTTTACTACACACACAAACACACATACACGACTTGTTTTCAGAATGTTAAACTGTTCCTTTACAAAAACGATAAGCATAAAGAAAACCCAACCAAAACAAGCAATGTTACAGAAAACAGGTAACAGTGAGATACATACAGAATCATTTTTTTTAAACAAAAACAAAAAAACACGTGATGTGATTTGCAATGAACATCAACTCTGACTCTGAACTTTTGAATTGCAGTAATGGCATATAATAACCTGTCATAAAATCATTTAATCTAACTCTGCTTCTACAGACACATATAACAAACAAAATCTCAAGGGCAACAGTGGATTTCCTTATCTTTTAAAGTGCAGATGAAATTTATGTAACTTATTAAAATAAAGGACAGAGTAGGTCTAGGACTCACATAATAATGGTACAGGGGTATCCCAGTGAACTGAAAAAAAAATGGGATTTAAACAAATCAGTCTCACAAGAAACAATCATTGAATGATGTACCTGCCAAAATGTGGCAATAACATAAGCATTTGTAATGACTAGTCTAACGAATGTCTTTCTCCTGGATGTAACTAAGTAACATACTGCTATAGATTAAAGAAGAGTGTTCTGTGTAATATGTGTAATAATTACTTTGAGTAATGACCCCAACACTGATCACAACAAAGAGGGGGAATACCTCCCACAAGCACAAACATTTGACCACACAGAATATAATTAATTTGCATGAAAATAAAGTCTTTGATATGCTGCTTAGAGATGGTGGTGAATCTCGAAGTGGAGACAATGAGAACTGATAAGGGAATCTAGTCGAATCAATAAGTGATATCAATAATGGAATCAGAATCACTAAATTTTTATCAGTTCTCATCCCTATTTCATGTACTACCAAGACCCATGTTTCTTAAATAAATATATTGTTAAATTACCAGTATCTGTTATTTCTTCAGACTTCAGTCATCTGATCCAATATTCAATTCAATACAATTCAATTTTATTTATACAAGACCAAATCACAACAACAGTCACCTCAAAGCGCTTTATATTTTAAGGCAGACTCTGAATAATCTATACAGAGAAAAAACAACAATCATATGACTCCTTATGACTGGGGAAAAGTGGATAAAAAATGCATATACATCTTTGTAGTATTTTACTACTAATCAATCTCTGATGCACGTATCTATTTTGCTATTCTCTATGTTTGCACAAACATTCAGACCAATGGACAACTTTGAATCACCCATTAACTTAACCCCACTGCTTTAACTGCATGTCTCTGGAAAGAGGGAAATAGCCAGAATAGTGGGACACAACCAAATGCAAACACGAAGAGAACATGCAAACTTCACACGGAAAGTAAAAGTTAATAGTTAATTAATTGACCACCATGTTTAAAACAAACATGTTGTCTGTTTGTGAGTTAGAAAAACAAGCACAAAAACAAACAAAGAACAAAAACAAAGTCCAGTTGCAATATATATAGATTGATTGATTGGTTGATTGATAACAATTTATTCATCCCGAGGGAAATTGGGTTAAGGCTGCCAGCCTTGCAGCCGTGTTCAGCCGAGAGAAAGTGTCCCTTCACCCATTTAGGCAAAAGTCAACAATCTTCGGCTGACGCGGGTGGCCTTGAAGGAGGGGGGAGAGAGTCACAACACGGTCTTGTTATCTAAGGAGAATTTTTGTTATTCCAGTCAGATTTTGCCTTGAGCATCCAGCTGGCGCCAGGGGGGCCACATGAGATGAAGATGGTAGTTGATTTGGTTAGTGCGAACAAACTGCTTTCAATTTTACAGTTGCTCTAATGTCCATCACTGGTCACCAGGTCTCTCAATTCCAGTTCTTCTTCTCCAAGATCTTATCCATACTGCGTTCAATGAACACAGTCTGAGGACTCACAACCCTGCCCATCGTATATCGTGTTGGCCAGCCTTGTGGGATTTTGAACATCTGTAGCGGCTTTAGCTCAGGAGGTAGAGCAGGTCACCTACTGATCGGAAGGTTGATGGTTCGATCCCTGGCTCCTCCAGTCTGCATGTCAAGTATCCTTGGGCAAGATACTAACCCCTACTTGCTCTCCGATGCATCCATCGGAGTATGAATGTGGGTGAATGCACTTAGAAAGCACTACGTATAGATAAAGTGCTTGTGAGAATGGGTATGATTGGGTGAATGAGGCATGTTGTATAGAGCGCTTTGAGTACTCTGTGAGAGTAGAAAAGCGCTATATAAGAATCAGTCCATTTACCATTTGCTTCTTGTTCTTCGATAAGCCAGGTCCGAGCCAGCTCCAATCAGCCAGAACTCTGTTATTGTGGTTCTGAATTGGTAGATGTCGTTCAATGTCCTCCATCGAGAGTGTCGCCAGACACGCGACGCAACCGACCATCGAGTATCCGGCAGCAAATGTCTCCGCAGGACAATCAGGCTCTCCCAAGCTCAGGAGTTTGTCAATTTCGTTAAGGGACCAGTTGATCAAATCCATAATTCTTCTTTAGATTTTTAGAGAACAAGTCTGGGAGACTCTTTTAGGGTAAGAGAATAAGCAAGACTATACAAAGACATGAGAAGGCAAGCAGGAAGGATAAGGGAGAGGGAGAAAGTGCGACCGCCTCCGTCAAGAGCCAAGAAAGAAATGAGAAATATACTGATCATAACAGCCAAAAAAAGTCATTAGTAGAAATCACACCTGGTATTATTTTGTTATTTCTTCACACTCCTTACTAAGTCATTATAATGTCTGATTAAAATGATTCAGATATGAAACAATGAAGGACTATCAATGCAACTTAACCAATAAGTCTCAGTCATACACTCATCCAGCATTTCAAGTTTGTACAAATGCAATTGACCGAGTTAAGACAGGTAATCAGCACCTGTGCAGTATGTACAGTACTAGGCTGGCACAGTATTAAAAGCTTGGACTTTTTATTGAGTTGTTTACAATAGCCAGACAAAGTACAACTGTGCGACTCTCAGACACAATCTCAACATAAATTTACTCATTTTCATGCAAAGAAATTGTAGACAACTGTAAGACCTGCCTTATGTTGCAGTTAATTATTAATTGTATTATTTCATTTTGTTAAAAAGCTTCATTTTAGCTTCATTAACTGAGAAATGAGAATGTCATGATTAAAAACATCTTTCAAACACAAAATCAATTTGATCTTTGTAGTACATTATCAACTACTTAGACTCTATTGCAAGTAGAGTATCTGTTGTCTGTAGCAGCTGGTCCACATGGAGCACAAAACTTTCATAATCTTTCTGCTGGTCATCCAGTTTTGATTTGACATTTAATAGGTCTTTTTTTTCTGATGTGTCCTCTACTTGTTGAAGCTTCTTCTTGTTCTCATTTTTCTCTGCCTCTATCTTTTTAAGCTGGTGTGTAAGTTGATCTCTGTGTTCTTCAAGCTCCTCCTTTTGTTCCTTCAGTTTACGAATCGCTGCATCTTTCTTTTCCAAGCCATCATCACCCTAAAACAGAAACATGTTTTAAAAAAAAAAAAAAAAAAAAACTTGCTTTCAAGTGAAACAGACACCAGGGTTATTTCGAAGAAAGTAATTCAAGATGTAATACTTTGTTTTTACAAACTAAGTGAAAGAAAACACAAATATACTATGCAGACAACTACACCTGTCTACAAATGCAATTGGAAGCATGTAGTAATAAACCTTTATTAAATCTAAGATAACTTCACTTTTGGGGTCATTAACATGGAAAATAAATGCATATAAAACATTTCAAAGACTCATAAAGGCAGAATTTTCATGGCATTATCTTAAGATATTCCTAGACTCTATATCTGTTTGTCTACATTTTAGCCACAAGTACACAATATCTAGTTGCCCCCAATCTGAAACAGATTTATCTTCATCCATTCCATTCTTCTCTGCATGTAACATGCACCACACAATGACTGCATAACACATGTCAAAATTATTTTTGGAAATTTTAAAATTAGTAACTTGGAGAAGCATGTCCTTTTTTTGGTGTTACAAACTATGGTAGCAATCATGTGTTGTATAATATTTTATATCGAGAGAGAGAGAGAGTACAAGCTTTCAACAGCTGGGGCACTTGGAATAAAAATAATTGGTGATAAAAAAAAAAATCCCCCTTGTGTTATACAAGTGCTAATTTATTTTCAAATGAGGCTCAGACACTGTTACCCTATAACAAAGAAAGTTATTAGAAAAACTTTAAGAAAACAATTAGTTAAATTACTAATACTGCCTTATTTTTGACTTAAAAGAAAAAGTTACCATTCATTTTAAAATAATTTTACATAAAATTATGCAATTTGTTAAATATTAACAAACTGTATTGGAAAGTTTTCTGGGTATAAAAGTGCTTTAACTCACATGGAAGCGCCTTTCTGTCTTCATCTTGTGGCACAATCGAGTGGAGAATGCTTTGCTGTCTTTGCTGGATCAGATTCCCCTGATTCTAAAAGGTATGTTTTATGTACTTGTTATAAAGTATATGTATACAAATGGACTGGAAACCTGTGGACTTTTACGTTTATAATGCCTCAATGACATTGGTGATGTCAATACAGAGTAAGAAAACGCTAAAAAGACAATAAGACCACTATACCTACCTACCTACTGGGTGTTAAGGAATGATGTTACCAAGTAACAACAGCTATTTAAAGGTAATTCACTCTAGTACAAGTACACAAACATTTTTTCTTTAAAGGTATGCAAAGAACCGCCACCTTGTCATGGTGGAGGGATTTAAGTTTCTCTGTGATTCCCGCAACAAGAAGCAGTAAGGGACACCATAACAGTGCGCATGAGATAAAACTATTGATTTTTGTCATCTCATCCTTGAACAATATTTACCTCCTCAGATAATTTCCAGTAAATACAAGAAAGCAATCATTTGTTGAAAGAATTATGTTTGTTAAAACTGTGCCTCATATCTCCGGCAAAGTTATAATTTCTCCAAAGTTCACACTACAGCTAAACTATGTACACAGAGAATTCTGGTAATGATATTTGCCCATTATCACAATAATTATACAAATAATAACTTTCGTAAATATCTACATACCTTTTAGATGTGTGAAAGATTTGCTTCACTTTAGGGTGTGGTGTTGAGCACATAAAATCCTTAAATACAGTGCATTGTACTTTAACCTTTGTCAACGATAACTAAAAGGGGTGTGTTCACCCAGTTTTATTGTCACTAGTGTTGCGCTACACCATTCGAATTGTATGCATTTCTATGTTCCCCTGTAGTTAAAGAATTCTGTCAATAAGTTAGTAACTGCTGACTGTAACCAGAATAGACACACAGAAAACAAATTTTGTAAACATTTCACTGTTAAATTAAACACTGGCTTTGAAACACAAAGTTTGATTTAAAAATTCTGAATGTCAGTAAAGGTAAGTAATTCAATTAGATTCAGTTTTATTTATACAGATCCACATCACAATAACAGTTGCCTCAAGGCACTTTATATTGTAAGGTAAAGACAATACAACAATACAAAGAAAAAACAGAAAGAAAATATGACACACTACGAGTAAGCACTTTGGCGACAGTGGGAAGAAAGCTCCAGCGTAATAATGATAATGGTAACCCTGACTAGGTTAATCCGATTAAAGTAGTTAAAAGGTAAATTTGGGGCGGCTGTGGTTCAGGGGGTTGGACGCTCATCTTGTAACCGGAAGGTTGCTAGTTCGATCCCCAGCTCTGTCTGTCTTGGTCGTTGTGTCCTTGGGCAAGACACTTCACCTACTGGCCTACCGCAATATCATACCGATGGTATTTGCCTACACCAGTGAGTGAATGAATAGTGCTGCAATGGATTGCAATCCATTATTATTAAATGGACTGATTCTTATATAGCACTTTTCTACTTTCTCAGAGAACTCAAAGCACTATATAAAACTTGCCTCATTTCCACAAGCAAAAGTTGAAGTGCTTTCTATTTAATATTCACACCGACATATGCATGGGCTTAGCATTTCACCCAAGGATATTTGGCATGCAGATTGAAGCAGGACAGGATCGATCCACCAACCTTTCGATTAGTACAGCTCAGTGGCGGTCCTAGCCTGTTTGGCACCCTGGGTGAACACTCCCTCTGACGCCCACCCCCAGAGGGAGTGTAAACAATAGATCAGTGTCTACTGTTTACTATCATAGCCAAGTGACTAACAAATGTAAACAGAAGTTTTCACTATCCCTACCAATTAATGTTTTCTTGTTGTATCTCTGTTGTGGACAGTGCCATCCTCTATGTTGTTGCATGCTGGGGCAGCAGGTTGAGGGTCACTGTCAAGTGTACTCTGTGAGGTGCCCACACTTGAAAGACCAGAGTTTGAAATTCACTCAAATTTATTTTTGACCAGTTTCAGGTTCATTCAATTCAATTTTATTTATATAGCGCCAAATCACAACAAAAGTCGCCTCAAGGCGCTTTGTGTTGTACAATAGATCGCACAATAATAAATACAGAGAAAAGCCCAACAATCAGTCCCCTTTGAGCAAGCACTTTGGCGACAGTGGGAAGGAAAAACTCCCTTTTAACAGGAAGAAACCTCCGGCAGAACCAGGCTCAGGGAGGGGCGGCCATCTGCTGCGACCGGTTGGGGTGAGAGAAGGAAAACAGGATAAAGACATGCTGTGGAAGAGAGACAGAGATTAATAACAGATATGATTCAATGCAGAGAGGTCTATTAACACATAGTGAGTGAGAAAGGTGACTGGAAAGGAAAAACTCAATGCATCATGGGAATCCCGGCAGCCTCACGTCTATTGCAGCATAACTAAGGGAGGATTCAGGGTCACCTGGTCCAGCCCTAACTATATGCTTTAGCAAAAAGGAAAGTTTTAAGCCTAATCTTGAAAGTAGAGATAGTGTCTGTCTCCCGAATCCAAACTGGAAGTTGGTTCCACAGAAGAGGGGCCTGAAAACTGAAGGCTCTCCCTCCCATTCTACTTTTAAATACTCTAGGAACAACAAGTCGGCCTGCAGAGCGAGAGCGAAGTGCTCTAATAGGGTGATATGGTACTACAAGGTCATTAAGATAAGATGGGGCCTGATTATTTAAGACCTTGTATGTGAGGAGCAGGATTTTGAATTCAATTCTGGATTTAACAGGAAGCCAATGAAGGGAAGCCAAAACAGGAGAAATATGCTCTCTCTTTCTAGTCTCTGTCAGGACTCTTGCTGCAGCATTTTGGATTAGCTGAAGGCTTTTCAGCGAGTTTTTAGGACATCCTGATAATAAAGAATTACAGTAGTCCAACCTGGAAGTAATGAATGCATGAACTAGTTTTTCAGCATCACTCTGAGACAGGATATTTCTAATTTTAGTGATGTTACGCAAATGGAAGAAAGCATTGCTACATATTTGTTTAATATGTGCATTGAAGGACATATCCTGGTCAAAAATGACTCCAAGGTTTCTCACAGTGTTACTGGAGGCCAAGGTAATGCCATGCAGAGTAAGAATCTGCTTAGATACCATATTTCTAAGATTTTCAGGGCCGAGTACAATAACCTCAGTTTTATCTGAATTAAGAAGCAGAAAGTTAGCGGCCATCCAGGTCTTTGTGTCTTTAAGACATTCCTGCAGTTTAACTAACTGGTGTGTGTTACCTGGCTTCATGGATAGATAGAGTTGGGTGTCATCCGCATAGCAGTGAAAATTTATGCTATGTCTTC
Organism: Oreochromis aureus; assembly: GCF_013358895.1. Lineage (NCBI taxonomy): Eukaryota > Metazoa > Chordata > Actinopteri > Cichliformes > Cichlidae > Oreochromis > Oreochromis aureus. The sequence goes on along the minus strand of NC_052944.1, from coordinate 51,895,552 downwards.
TAATGATGCTGCCTAAGGGAAGCATGTATAATGTAAACAGAATTGGTCCTAGCACCGAACCCTGTGGAACACCATAATTGACCTCAGTGTGTGAAGAGGACTCTCCATTTACATGCACAAATTGGAGTCTATTAGATAGATATGATACAAACCACTGCAGTGCAGTACCTGTAATACCTACAGCATGTTCTACTCGCTCTAATAGGATATTATGGTCAACAGTATTGAACGCAGCACTGAGGTCTAGCAGGACAAGCACAGAGATGAGTCCACTGTCAGAGGCCATAAGAAGATCATTTGTAACCTTCACTAAAGCTGTTTCTGTGCTGTGATGAGCTCTGAAACCTGACTGAAACTCTTCAAATAAGCCATTCCTCTGCAGATGATCTGTTAGCTGTTTGACAACTACTCTTTCAAGGATGTTTGATATGAAAGGAAGGTTGGAGATTGGCCTATAATTAGCTAAGACTGCTGGGTCTAGAGATGTTTATATTTACATAAAGGTTTAACTACAGCCACCTTGAAGGCCTGTGGTACACAGCCGATTATTAGAGATAGGTTGATCATATTTAAGATCGAAGAATTAATTAATGGCAGGACTTTGAGCAGTTTTGTAGGAATGGGGTCTAAAAGACATGTTGATGGTTTGGAGGAAGTAATTATTGAAGTTAAGTCAGAAAGATCAATTGGAGAAAAAGAGTCCAACTTAACATCAATGGTACTAAAAGTAGCTGTAGATAATATTACATCTGTGGGATGATTATTGGTAATTTTTTCTCTAATGATAAAAATTTTATTCGTGAAGAAGTTCATGAAGTCATTACTAGTTAACGTTAAAGGGATTGTTGGCTCAGTAGAGCTCTGACTGTTTGTCAGCCTGGCTACAGTGCTGAAGAGAAACCTGGGGTTGTTCTTATTTTCTTCAATCAGTGACGAATAGTAAGATGTTCTGGCTTTGCAGAGGGCTTTCTTATAAAGCAGCAAACTATTTCTCCAGGCTAAATGATGATCCTCTAAATTTGTGACACGCCATTTCCTCTCCAGCTTACGAGTTATCTGCTTTAGGCTACGTGTTTGAGAATTATACCACGGAGTCAGGTACTTCGGATTTGAGGCCTTAGTTTTCACAGGAGCTACAGTATCCAGAGTCGTACGTAGTGAGGTAAAATTATTAACAAGATAATCGACCTCTGTTGGAGTAGCGTTCAGATAGCTGCTCTGCTCTATGTTGGTAGAGGGCATTGAAGATGATAACAGTGGGTGGATTATATTCTTAAACTTAGTTACAGCACTTTCAGAAAGACATCTACTTTGATAAAGTCTACTCTCCACTGCTGTGTAATCAATTATTGTAAATGTGAATGTTATCAGGAAATGATCAGACAGCAGAGGGTTTTCAGAAAACACTGTTAAATGTTCAGTTTCTATGCCATATGTTAAAACAAGATCTAGAGTGTGATTAAAGTGGTGGGTGGGTTCTTTTACATTTTGAGAGAAGCCAATTGAGTCTAATAACAGATTAAATGCAATGTTGAGGCTGTCATTTTTAGCATCTACATGGATGTTAAAATCACCCACAATAATTATTTTATCTGAGCTGAGCACTAAATCCGATAAAAAGTCTGAGAAATCAGAGAGAAACTCTGTGTAAGGCCCAGGTGGACGATAGAAACCAGCCTTACTTGTTATCATCTGAGTTTTACAGCTGGGGTGGACGAGGCTAAGCATCAGGTATTCAAATGAATTAAAAGTCTGTCTTGGTCTTTCGTTAATTAATAGGCTGGTGTGAAAAATTGCTGCCACACCGCCCCCTCGGCCTGTGCTTCGGGATTTCTGGTTGTTATAATGACTCGGGGGTGTTGATTCATTTAAACTAACATAATCATCCTGCTGCAACCAGGTTTCTGTAAGGCAGAGTAAATCGATTTGTTGATCAATTATTAAGTCATGTACTAACAGACTTGGAAGAGAGAGACCTAATATTTAATAATCCACATTTCACTGTTTTACTCTTTGGTTCAGATGTGGATACTGTATTGTTCTTTCTTTGTGATTTTTTATGTTTAAGTTGTTTATTGCTGGCTTTTGGTTTGTTTGTTTTTGTCTGTTTGGGAGCTGACACAGTCTCAGTGGAGATGGGTTTTGAGGGGGTAGCAGGAGGAGAGAAGCTGCAGAGAGGCGTGTAAGACTGCAACTCTGCTTCCTGGTCCCAACTCTGGATAGTCATATTTTGGGGGGGTTTAATAAATTTGTCCATATTTCTAGAAATGAGAGCTGCTCCATCCAAAGTGGGATGGATGCCGTCTCTCCTAACAAGACCAGGTTTCCTCCAGAAGGTTCGCCAATTATCTATGAAGCCCACATCGTTTCTGGGACACCACTCAGACAGCCAGCAATTTAAGGAGAACATGTGGCTAAACATGTCACTCCTGGTCTGATTGGGGAGGGGACCAGAGAAAACTACAGAGTCCGACATTGTTTTGGCAAAGTTACACACCGATTCAATATTGATTTTAGTGACCTCCGATTGGCGTAACCAGGTGTCATTACTGCCGACGTGAATTATGATCTTAAATCACGCAGTGATTCATGCAGTCAATAAGGTAGTTAGATAGCTGTTTTGCTAGATAGGTGGAAAACCTTTAAACACAAAAAATAAACATTTTGTTAATCATTCAGATAAATTAAATGCATTATACAGAATGCAAAAATATATACACTTCAGTAAAGCCATTTAACATAGACAAAAGTATTTAGCTTTAGCTAAACTATCATTTAACCCAGTTTAAGTTAGTTTTACATTCATTGTTTGTTTTTTTGTTTTTTTTAAATCACAGAGCTGAGTAATTTCAAACAACAAAGATGAAATAAACTGGTTCTTAAATACACAAAATGTGTCTACCTTGCATTTTACACTTTTTATAAACAATTACATTTTTAAAGTATACATTTTAGGGTTTGCAAATGTTTTAATAGAGACTTCAACCAAGGATTTTCTTTTACAAAGAATTATTTTCCATAAATTAAACCAGACATATTTACACTAGTTTTAAGATTTAACCAAGGATTTGGGGTAACTATTTTTAGTATTAATTAACATAAATATGTGGGAAACACTAGCTACATAAGCAATTTATTCAAACTTAAACATTCATTTTAATATCAATATAATTTCTTAAACTTAAATGCAGTAACTATTTCCCAAAGCATAAATACATTCCCACAATTGAGCTTCCATAGTTCCCAAGCATATAAACAGCAAATATGAGTCCAAGAGCTTACCGATACCCCGTCTAGCTCAAAGGCTTCCTCACAGTGGAAAGTGGATTGTGCTTTGTTTGCTGTCCTCTCAGTATGTCGCACCTGGGTCAAATGACTGCTGCATGCATTTTAAGGTCTACTAGGCACACCAGCCCTTGATTGCTCTAATTCAGCTCACCTGGCGGAGCGGCGCACACCAGGCCGCGCTTAGTTGATTGCACACAAGGTCTAATCAGCAGCCACGCGCAAGCAGCAGCACAGAGCAGGTAGTGGGCAGGAGGAGGTAGAGAAGAGTAACAGCCACACCTACTAGGTCAGTGCGACAGTCACAGATGCCAACGACTAAGTAAAATGATCGACAAATCCTTACTAGGTCTGATAAGGATTCTGTGCACACTCTGTGCACCATGAGATGAGAGGAAGCAGCCTCGACGTTATAATTTCCATTATAGCTTTAGAAACCAGACTGTTCTGTTCTATTAAAGTGCAAGACTTCACACCTTTAAATGGTCATTTGAGATACGACCTATTGCAAGGTCCTGTTTTTAGAGTTTAGCGAGATGCTCACTTCTGCTGTTTCGGCATGACACACATTAGTTTGTGAAAGGTCACACTCTGTATGAGGGTGAATGGAGAGGTTGATATCATGTCTTATACGTTGTCAGGAAGTGACACACACACACACAGGCGTATACATTGCTCACACACACATGGCTGCTTAAAACTGTCACGTGGTTAAGTGAATTATGTGTCACCTATGTTGTCAATAAAAGAGTGAGGCGGACGCAGAGGAGTTGGAGTTGCTGGTCGAGGGCAGCAAACTGCCAGGTGACACTAGTTACAACCATATAATCCCAAAAGTGTTAAAATAATAATCTGTTGTTTGTTCTGTTTATTCATATTTAATTATCATATAGAGAAAAAAGACTTTTTAAAATCAACTCATCCCCAAACTAGGCATTTCCCCACTGAAGTCTAGAGCATCGTTACACATGAATGCACTGCATCAGGCTCCACAGCAGACAGCGTCTTTGCAGCTTCACACAAGTTTTGCTTTGGAGTCGCAGCGCACTATCTTCGTTTTCATGGACTTGTTTCTCATTTTTTAATTTTAACTTCTGCCACAACTCGTCTTCAGTTATTACAGTAAGAAAATTAATCCAACTTGGTTTATTTATCGACAGCGGTGTGTTGCGGGCAGTGAAGGCGCAAATTATAAATTTATGTTAGCTTTAGCTCATTTCTAGCATTAGTGTTAGCTACATTAGACTGAAAATAGCCTAGTAACACCAGCAGTGCACGTTTAGAGACATCTAACTTATCTTAACTATGTATTTTTGCAGCATAGGTGGAGAATCAGTTCAGTCAGTGAAAGCTTATGTTTTGCATTGCAGACTGCATCGTAAAGAACCCCGGTGTATTTTTAAATGTATTGAAGTAAGTTTTAAGCAGGCGTTTTCTGGATAGGCTGCTTTAAATTCTCACTTCTACCGCCACCACACTGGTACCACAACTGTTTCTCAGGATACTACCTTTATGGGTTTGACTTGCACTGTCTCACTTTGTGAACACCAATGTGAGGGAACTAAAGCTTTGATTGCTCACCCAAAGGAACACATAGAAGAAGGACAGCATGTGACTTGTCCAGTAAGAAGATGCTAAAGTGTGTTCTCCGTAAATTCTACATTTACCTCCCATATGTCTAGAAAACACAAATGTTTCGAAAATGTGATTTGTGGTTCAAACAAAGATACATAGAGAGTCCAACTACAAATCCCACCATACAGGAAGGTGCCAGTGTATCAGATACAGAAGACCCTGGTATGGATTGGTCTAATTTCAGTGACCTGTATCTCAGAAATGTATGTATGTTTTACATTAAACTACAGGGACAGCATCTTCTGCCACCATCTACCATTCAAACCATTGTTGAAGAAATACGAAATATACATGAATTGGGACAGATGTCAGAATCAGAATGAGAAAGACTTTATTTATCCCCAAGGGGCAACTAACATACAACAGAGCAGCATAATGTTGACAATAAGGACAATAAGAACAGGAAATAAGCTTTGTATGCTTTGGCATACAATACCCTGTGGAACTATGATCAACACTAGAGTTTCTTCAGTGGTAAAATTTCTTTCACAATGGATTTATTTTTGTGCTTATCAAACTTAGCCATTTGATATCCCACCTCAGGTTGTTAATTTTCTCAATCTATCTCGCCCTATTTTCATAAAGGTATTTTTTTCCCATAAATTCTGAGAGAGGCACCAAGGTTGAATCCAAGAAGAAGAGCCTCTCCTCTGCTCTTTTCTAGGTGGTTGCCACAATTGCCCCTGTGGTGGTAATGTGGTCGCAAATTTTGAAGCTCTCATGATAACCCTATCCCACCAACGATGTGGAGATTTTTTAGATACAGTTCCAATAAATGCACAAAGTGAACCCCGGAGTGTACAGCCTTAAGCACAGACAGCAGAGCAACATAGAGACAGAAAGAAGCAACAGGAAAAAATAAGTGCTGGGGTGTCCTCTGGTCCCCTAATATAGGGACGAGTATCCCCAACTGCGGCTGCTGGGTTGCTTTCCCAACCGTCGTCTTGATGCATGCTCAATCATCCAGGTAAGTAAACCCCCAAATTATTCTGTTCATCTGGACGTAGCGTTTTCAGTGGGAGAAATAATTCATCACTCATCCAAGTGACTTCTTCAGTCTCAGCTGACTGCAGGTTTCCCCAATCTTATAAACAGTACATTTGCATAATGACTGAAACCAGCACCACTGGTTGAACAATGATGACGAATTTGTCTGACAGATAACTCACCCAAACAGAGAAAAACATCCTTGCTAAAGGCTTGAATTTTTCTGTGACACCGAGACAAATCCCACTAGTGGGATCACAGCCCCAGAAACAGCGATTTGAAACAACAATATTGCAGACGTGGAAGCAGAGCAACTATGGAAGTAACGGAGCTGGAGAGTAAGTTATTTAGGAGAACTCTCCCCACCATTAACGGCCCTGTTACTGTTACCTTAATAAACCATGGTGAAGCAAAACATCTTGTGCTTAAGAGTCTATGTGAAAGTTACCTAACCTGGGTGTCTGTTGTCTTGTGTAGTCTGGAGATGATTGAATGTTGGGGTGGGTATAGTTTCCTCTGCGGTGGGGTGGGGTGGGCTTAGCGGTGCTGCTGCCATAGGCCCCGGTCTGGATGGGCCTGGGCTCCCTTGCCTTGGTGGGTACCAGAGGACGGGGGTGCCTACTGGGGTCAGCGGGGGAGCTGGCCCTAAGGAGGCATCTTGCCCTCCTTCTTTTCCTCCCATCCCCGGCTGCCTCCCTCTTCCCGCTCCACCACACCCACTCAGACAGGTAGGGCCTTGGGGTGCGGGTGTGTCACCAGTGTGCAGGGGAGGCATTCCCCCCCCTCTGTCCCCTTCTGGCCACCTGTGCCTCAATTTTATTCCACAACTTAGACATCCACATTATTCACACTCTCATAACACACACATATATATATAGGGCCTTGAGGGTGACCACGTTAATGGTCTGTGTATTCAACCCTACCTCTGGCGCCGGTGCCCACCTCTCAATTTTAAATCCATGTAGACATTGAGGGTTCTCGGGAGGGGCCGTGCTAACACCTGCTGCTCTCTGGCAGCAGCACCATGCCCTCCCTTGTTTTAAATGCACTTTAGAACAACACGCAGCAACACTACACATGAGCGGGAGGAGGGAGGTATGGGGTCTTCACACACCCCCGTTCTCTACTAGCCATCCGGGCGGGGGGCTGGGAGGAGGTGTTGGATGTCCGATTGGCCTCCCTGCTGCTGCGGAGCCTGGGGCGGTCTGCTTGCCTCCACCCCGGGGGAAAGGGTCACATCCCTTGGGTCTGGGTGCCGTTTCCCCCTCTGGGGGCGAGGGTACCTGGACCCGGGGCATGGAGTATGTTTGGAGAGTATTGGTTGGTTGGTTGGTAATTTTTATTTCAACATGTGAACAATATACAGGTACATTTAGAAAAGAAAATAAGAGAGAGAGAGAAAAAAAAAAATATATATATATATATGTACACTATACAAAATACATACAAAAACACCCCCAAAGAACATTCTGATTAATTTACATGTTGAAAGGGATTGTGTGTACATGTCTATGTATGTCTGTCCCTACGTTGGGTGAGTGCTGAGTGTTTGTATATGTGTGCATGAGGGTGGGAAAGCATGTTTGTGTCTGTGTGTGCTTGTTTGTCTGTGTCTATATGTCAGGTCGGGTCTTAGACTCCACCTCCCTGGGAACTCCCAGGCCCTCCAAGTGTGGAGGGCTATCTCCCCTCACCACACTCCCTGCTGGTAACTGATGCCCTCAGGGGTTGGTGCATTGGTGGTTCCTGGTGTCCGGGGCTGGGCGCTCAGGTATGCACCAGCTCACTCCCGGTGGCTACTTGGCGGGGCCTGGTGCCTGTCGCTCGGTCAGGCCTCTTCCGGGGCAAAGGGGGCCCTCGGGCCTCCGCCCTCGGGGCCTGCGACTCGGTTCACTCTGGCACAGCTGGCTGCCGGCAGACAGACAAAAAAAAGAAAAAGAAAAAAAAAGAAAGTTACAGTATATATCAGGGGTGGGCAATTCCAGGCCCCAAGGGCCGGTGTCCCTGCAGGTTTTAGATCTCACCTTGGGTCAACACACCTGAATCACATGATTAGTTCGTTACCAGGCCTCTGGAGAACATCAGGACATGTTGAGGAGATAATTTAGCCATTTAAATCAGCTGTGTTGGTTCAAGGACACATGTAAAACCTGCAGGGACACCGGCCCTCGGTGCCCACCCCTGGTATATATGTTCAGTGCAGATTGATATATAGTGTATATAGTTATATAGATATATGTCTGTGGAGGTTCTCAGTCATCCAGGTCATCGTAGTCCAAGGAGCTTTAGAAAAGCTTCTGGACTTCTTTAAGTTGCTAAGTTTCAAGCAACTTAAAGAAGTCCAGACGCTTTTCTTTCCAAGCTCCTTAGACTTATATAGATATACATGTCATCCAAAAATCCACCACAGGACTTCTGGGGTTCTGGTGGGCTCTCTGGATGTTTGGGGTCTGAGTCTCCTCCATGCCTGCTTCCTGTGGGGCTAGGCTATACTGAATTTAGACCAGCCCAACAAAGCAAAATTTAAAGTCACAGTTAAAGTCACATTTTTGATGCACTGTTTGATCTTCAGCAAGTGATCTTGAATACACTAAGCTGCTTTCATGTGATTAGATGACTAGGTATTTAAGAAGCTGCTAAACAGGTGCTACTAAAATGGACAGTATAGACAATGCATAAAGCTATAGTAATTGTAAAAAAAAAAATTTAAATTTTTTTTTAAAAAAATTACAAAATAAAATAAAATGAATGGCACAGAAAAACATAATGTCAACCTGAGTATTTTGAGGAAAAGAGAAATACATTTGTACAAACTTGAACAAAGACATTTATAGACATAAATATTTTAAAAATAATTTGGAAATGCACTTGAGCTTAATTACATTTTGGTAACTGTAAAACTGCTGAATTTCCACATTAAACCAAACTGCTTTTTCTTTTTCAAAAGCAAAGACACTCACTCATATTGCCAACTGAAGTCAATCTGAAACTGATAAAATTAGAAAACATTACACAAAAATTGTACCAAATAACCAAAATAACCACAAAAAGGAGTGAATGACACTAATTGTTTTAAACTAAATATATTTAGGTCAAAATTAATTTTATTGTAAGAAATCCAATACAAATATAACGTGTATTCAAAAGATTTTTCTGACTTGTGATAGCAGCTGTGATTTTACTTCAGAAACTGGCAACATGAGTGTTTTTTTTATTTAGACTTGATTAAAATAAATAAAGATTTTCTAATGTCTTAACTGCATAAGGTAACATGAACAAGTCAGGCGACCTCTGCATACTTCAGACTCAGTTAAATTTAAGGCCAAAGTCTCCCAGTAAAATCATGTTCAGTGTTAGATACCTCAGTGGTTTAAATTTTAACTTGGCCTTGGCACTCCATGGCTCGTCAGTAAAAAATCAAATTTCAGACTTATCGGAGTATCATTGCTCCCCTTTGCCATACAAGTTTTTTGGGCAGTAAAGCATTTGGAAATTCTTTTAAATGTTCAGATTGAAAATAAAAACCCAGAAGGATGAGGAAAACTATTGTAAGTGAATGTTATACTATGGAGGACTGAGGTTCTGGAAAATTTTTATGTCAGGTTTAATCATTTTATATCAGGTGAAATCCACGATGAAAACTGTTGTTCCCCACCAGCCCAAGTATAGTTGCAATTTGATGAATTAATAAATAAATTTTTCTTCTCCAAAACAGTCACTGCTGGAAATAGCTAGAAACAGAATGATCTCTATTACATTATTATTGTCATAGCAGTTATGTGTCTTAGAGATAATTCTTGGTACAATTTGCATCATCAACATCAAAAATGAATTCAACAGGAACAGGAAGTCCCAACCTACATTTTGTCTGTTGTATTTCAGTCAGATGCTCTCGCAGTCAGCAGCAAGACATCATGGAGATTACAACTCTCAGCATTCGACTTTGTAAGTACTGATTCCACCAATGAATGTATTTTTAGCTGTCATATATGTCTGATGCACAGAATTCCATTTGTTTCTACAGTGACAGTTTTGGTCCTCGTGGCTTTACAAGCTGATCGCACCTTTGCTGGTGAGTTAGATGCAATTTGTGACTGATATAAACAGGGATGTTTAGATTACTAAATGACCTGTAATATTCAAATTAATTTTAAATGATGCTATTTTGTATTTATTTGCATTTTAGCAAAAAAAAAAAAAACTGAGTTCACAAAGCTACCTTCAAAAGTGTTTGAGGCTCTGATACTTTATTTTTTAATGGTTTGTGTTTATTTCATCAGAAGCAGATCCAATCTAGCATGAAGTCAGACTTCATGCTAGCAAATTCTAGCAAATTTAGCACTTTGTTGTGTTTTGTAATAGTTACGCATTTTGAAAGACTTTCTTTTCTTGTTTTAAGAGCAGATAATTTATTTGATTGCCTTCTTTGTTCATAATTTTGTCTTAGATGCAGTTTTTCCTCACATTGTTCCAAATAGACTTCAGTTCTTTGAATACAAGTCTGTCTCTGTACATTGCGAGAGAGATAAAAGCATCACTGAATGGATCGTGAAGTGGAAATCCCATAAAATGCAAAACTCTTCCCACATATCGAACACATCAGCATCACCCTGCACAATTTATCCCACCTTTGAAAGTCACAGTGGAGAATACTGGTGTGAAAATGAAAAGGGAGAACAAAGTGAGGTTGTGAACATTTCTATCACTGGTATGTTGAGTAATGTGTGTGTGTGTGTGTGTGTGTGTGTGTGTGTGTGTGTGTGTAGAAATGCACCTCTATTAAGGAAGGTTTAGTTTTAAAGTGTTACTTTTGAATAAGTTGAATCCTAACTTCTTTAACACTTTTCACAAAAAATAACTCATATTTTTTATTATCATAGTCATAGTCATTTTATTAAATAATGTAATGAAGTAATTCATAAAATATATTTTCATCTCACTTCCCAGCTGGTTTTGTAATCCTGCAAAGTCCTGCCTACCCTGTGATGGAGGGAAATGAGGTGATCCTTAACTGTACAAACAAGAAAACTCATTCAGACCACATAACTGACTTCTACAAAGATGGTGTCTCTCTCGGGACCTGGTATCAAAGCAGCATGACCATCAAAAATGTCTCCAAATCTGATGAAGGACTCTACAAGTGCAGCATATCTGGAGCTGGGGAATCACCTGAGAGCTGGTTAGCTGTTATAAAACAACGTCAAGGTGATTTAGATTTTTTTTTTAAATATATCCCTATTTTGTTTTATTTGTCTTTTTTCTTTTCCACTTGCTTTAACATCTCCATGTTCTTTCCAGCACCTTACAAAGAGACTGATCTTTCACACAGTGATTTCCCTAAAAAACACATTCTGCTTTGGACTGTTATCTGTGTTTTTTTGGTGGCTCTGTTGGTAATGGCCCTGATTCTACAGAAGAAGCACAAAGGTACAGAAAAGTTCTCTCACTTATTCTTGCTATTACAGTAGCAGTCTTTTTTGCATCATTGCACTAGATAAAAAAAAACCCTAACAGGTTGTTTTATACAAATCCATTAGCTGCTGATTTTGATTATTATGTATCATTACATAAATATTCACTTATCATCTTTACAACACTTGACACTAAAGTCATGTCTTTCAAACATGCAGTTAGAAATGATGAGATTCCAATATAATTATTTTTTTAAATGCAGAGATTTAGTGAATAGCAGGATTTAAACTGGGTCAAAACAAAATATATTTACCAGATTAATACAGACAAATATATATTTTAATAATAGTTTCATGACTGGAAAAATTACAAATTAACCAAGTGGCACTGGTTCCAAGCTCCTCATAATCCCAAAATTTAGCTTGACAATATTAGTATGTAACACTATCACATAAACTTCTGACAGATGGCTTGATCAAAGTAAAGATATGTAATATAACCATCATATTGTAACCATGATGCGTATTGTGAGCATGACATGAATGTTAATGACTTGTTTTGTGCTGAATATGAGTCTGACCCTCACCCATTTTTGTTTTTTAAACATGTCAGTCCTGCAAGACACGGACCTACATCGAGCAACATATGCTGTCGTCAGAAAACAAAGGAAGCAGAATGGTAAAGTTTTGATGTAGTCATTTATATTTTATAATGACTTTTAAGAACTTAAAGGGTATGTAAATGATGTATAATAATATGTGTGACATGAGGCATTTTAGTCATCAGGTTTTATCTTATATTTATTGTTAGATGGAGACAATTCATATGAACCAAATGATGTCCTGTATGCCACTGTTAAAAGACACTGGGGGAAAAAAGGTATACACACACACACACACGCACACACACACACACACACACACACACACACACTTTTAAAAACGAAGAAAAAAAAATCCCAGAATGTTGATTCTGTTCTGTTTGTCTGGATGTAGCATTTGTATTGAAAACACTACGTTCAGATGACCTAATAAGTTTCTGGGATTTCTTTATCTGGATGATCGAACATGCATCAATGAAAAACGAGTTTCTTGATAAATAAACATATTTTTTTTCCCAACACAGAACCAAAAGTGTCCAGAGCAGACATTAATCCATGCTTTGAAGAAGAGACTGTCATCTATTCTTCTGTAAAGTGAGCCTCAAACATAGTGTATTTGTTGGACTTTTATAAAACCATGGCATGTGGTTAGCTAATATGTAACTTTTGCAAATAAGAAAATGAAAAACAGAAAAATAAAAAGATAACATGATCACTGATATTGTTATTCTGAGCTGTAAAGAAGAAAGTAAAAATCAGTCTTAACAGTTGTTACCATTATCTCATAAAGATAACCCCTCCCCTAAATGGCACATTAAGGTTTTATTTTATATGTGTTTATGAAATTAGTATTATCTGCATGTACCTTTTAAGAATGTTAGCTTTTCTCTAAGTATTTCTCTCTTCAGTCATTGTCATTTTAAAAAGCAGCAATAATAGAGGAAAAATAAATAATTAAAGAAAGAAATGACTGTTTTTTCTGGGGTTTTTTTGTTTTGTTAGCAGTTTTTTTAGTGTGAGGTTTTATTGAACACCAAAGTCATGCTTTGAGTACACTGTAATGAGATTTACTAATAGATCATTGCTATTAAATGCTCAAAGACCAGGATTCCAGTTAGTACAGAAAGTAAAGAAACCACTTGGACAACCAAAGATATTTCAATTCTGAAAAAAAAAAAAATTCTTCACTATCAAACAATGATGTCTTTTTTCTAAAAAAAACAAAACAAAAAAAAAACAAAAAAAAAGTCCATTATCAAAGTATGTTTCAATGGTAAAGAGTAACTCCTGACTTTTGTTTTTTGTTCCAAATAAAAAGGTACTACCTTCAATAATGGTTGTTTTTTTGTTTTGTTTTTTGTTTGGAGTTTTTTTTTCTAGCACTGTTTCAGAGTGTATGAGCAAGTGGGACAGTTGACCTAAATTGAAAAAACCCACCACCACCACCTCACACACACACTCTCTATATTGGTCTATGTCTCAGTCAAATTAGTGTCAGTTAAACCACTTTCTCTTACCTGCTCAGTTTGGCAACACGTCTGAAGATGCTGTGCATATGAACACAGCTGCTACCTCTTTTTAAATACATGCACTGTGGTTAGCTATTAACATAATGTCACACTGCTTTTATATGTTCTCATTAACATATTGAGCCACTGACATCTTTTAAGATACACTCTATTGAATGTATGTCTGAAACACACACTCAAATTAAGTTCAGCCCACATGAACTGACACTAGAACTTAAATTTCTCTTATTACAGTTCATTTAAAGAGTTATTATCTAGAGCACAACAAAAGCACTAAACATGTTTTTTTTTTCCAATAGTACAGGGTGGGGGCATTACTGATTACTTTATCTTGATCTCTTTACATTTTTAATGACAGAAATATAGTAGCAGATAAATCATCTTGTACCTCTGTCAAATTTATTGTTGTGATTCCGGCTGCGGAACCTGACGGCAGCGGGACAGCTGCGGAACCTGATGGCAGCGGGACAGCTGCGGAACCTGATGGCGGTGATGCTGCAGAAGTCGCGGGGGATGATTCAGCTAGACGGCTGAACAGACTTCCCCAGACTGTCAGCAGATGTGAGGATTTGCTGGCTGGGTCCTCCAGGACCCTCAGCTAACAAGGCGTGGTGCTGGGTGGGCTCCTCGGACCCTCCAGCAGACGAAACTTGAGGCTGGCTGGGTTCTCCCGAACCCCCAGCTGACGACACTTGAGGCTGGACGGGCTCCTCAGGCCCTCCAGCCGACAAGGCAGGACGCTGGCTTGGTTCTCCCGAACCCCCAGTTGACGACACTTGAGGCTGGACGGGCGACTCGGGCCCTCCAGCTGACGACACTTGGGGCTGGACGGGCGACTCGGGCCCTCCAGCAGACGAAACTTGAGGCTGGCTGGGTTCTCCCGAACCCCCAGCTGACGACACTTGAGGCTGGACGGGCTCCTCAGGCCCTCCAGCCGACAAGGCAGGACGCTGGCTTGGTTCTCCCGAACCCCCAGTTGACGACACTTGAGGCTGGACGGGCGATTCGGGCCCTCCAGCTGACGACACTTGGGGCTGGACGGGCGACTCGGGCCCTCCAGCTGACGATACTTGAGGCTGGCTGGGTTCTCCCGAACCCCCAGCAGATGAAACTTGAAGCTGGATGGGCTCCTCGGGCCCTCCAGCTGACGAAACTTGAGGCTGGACGGTCTCCTCGAGCCCTCCAGCTGGAGTAGATGCAGGGCCAGAGGCAATAGGGACCCCTGACTGAGGGTGAAGATGAGTGGGTGACTGAGCAGATGACAAAGCTAATGATTCCTCTACTAACTGCGCTACTGACTGGGCTATGGACTGTAACAAGGTTTGCAGAAAGTCTGATTGTGGTAGTGACAGATCTATGGGTAGCGGGGGTGAAGACTGAGCTACGGGTGACTGAATTTGAGATGAAAGTGGCGGTGGAGTTGGTGACTGGGCGGCTAACTGGGCTACAGGCGGCTGCTGAGCAGGAAACACTGGACCGTGACAATGAAGGGTTGTAGTGGGAGAAGGTGGTGTGAGATCCTATAGGTGTGGGGTGAGGAGGGGGGTGCTGTGGGTGAAGTCTTTGATGGTGGTGATGGATCTGTGAGGGGGGAGTCAGGGAGGTGGGGGAATGAGTGTCCAAAGTGTCTCTATTGGCTCAGATAGTCTCTCTAAGACTCTCTAAGAGTATCTCCTTTGAAAGCTGAGATAAGTTTATCCACTGGTCCACGTCACTTTACCTGGATGATTTCTTTGAAGCTGGATGTTGACTTCTCTCACTCTCACTCAGAAACACTTCTAAAATAATTAAGCAAATAAATAATGAAGATTTACTCACTTCATTACAAAAACAATAAACAATCTCCCTTTTATTCTTTTTCCCCATTCCTGCTGAACATCAGACAACAAATATCCCAGTAAAACGTAAAGCACATACTGTGTACAGCATGTGCCAGTATAAAGAACATTCAATTCTAAACCATCCAGAACTATATATTTTTTAGCTGTGTATTGTTTATCTGTAGCCTCTGATGAAAGATCAGAATTGTGATTTTCTCTGCCTTGTCTAACCTCTGCAAAGCCTCTGTCAAGAAAAACATACCTGTAAGCACAGAAGATGTAAAATATACATTTCATAACACTGCACTGGACAAACCTCTGTCAGTTGATTTCCTCTGTGCAGTGCAGACGAGCATCAGTCAGCAAGTCAAGGTGGTGAGATGGACTCGTACCCTTTCTGAGTCCATTAGTTCTTCTGAGGAAACACCACCGTCTCTCCACACCGTCACCATCTGTGAGCACAAACTGCTGCTCTGCCAGCATGTAGGAAATCACATATCACAAACACAGGGATCAAAAGTTACATGACAGAAACACAAGCTTAATCTCTCTTAATAAAAAATAGTATACATTTATGACTGAATAAAAACAAACAAGTGAGATGTTAGAATGCTTTTATTTTTATTTTAGTAAATGCCCAAATCTTTAAATATAATCTGATATTTTTTGGAGCAGCCTTCAGGATCTCCATGTATTAGCAAGCTGTTTTTAGACTTGATGGATAGCATTAACAACCTGCTAGCAAATAATCATGTGCAGTTCCACATGATTATTAACAGACAAAAAGAAAACATATTACTGATACAAAATAGTTTTCTATAAGAGATCACTGCAAAAAGTGCAGCCTTACCTAATGTCCACCCTACTGTTACTCATTTTATATAGGGGTGGGTTTTAATAATCGATTCATCGATTAAAATCGCTTGGATAACGTGAAATCGATTCATTAAAATCCTGAATCGATTTTTTAATATAAATTTATTTTGCCCGAAACGCCAGAATCTCAGGTGAAACCTCACAAAATTTCAACAACCACCAAACAGCCAAAACAGTACATGAGAGCAGCGCCGTAGCTCCGCAAACGCATATAACGCACACTGCGTAGGGCACCAAATGGCCGGTAGGGCACCAAAAAAATCAGGGTCGTAAAAAAAAAAAAAAGTAAACCATATTAATACTATAAATATCATATGCATTAATATGGTTAAACAATACAAAAGCAACATAAAACAATTTTCCCGAGAAAAGGGGTGAATCTGCTTTGTGCCCTGTCTCCAGTCTCCTCCTGGTGCCCCCCCACTCCCAGTGGTCTGTTCTATAATGCCTCAATTCGGTATTGGTAAACACCTGTTTGAACATGGCCTCGAAAGCGGCAACAGGAGTCGGGAGCGGAGAAAAGAAAGAAGAAGAGGAAGCGTGATGAAACTCAGGCGTCGCTTGCCGGTAAGGCAATGTTTAAATAATAACAATAAAAAGTTCATTATTGTAGCCCTTGCTTGCACGCTCATGTCCGTCAACTCTGTGATAGCTCCTGTTAGCAGTGTTCATACTGTGTTAACAAATGTTGCAAATGATTGATGTTGGGTAGTTTGTTTACGTTGTGGATATGAATATAGAATGGACTACTAAAAGCAACTCATCATGGTCACTCAATTGACGGTTTTCAGATAACGTTAGCAATCGTGAGACTAGCATTTCCCTCCTCAGGTTGCTAGCTGGCTAACGTCATGCATGCTACTGATTAACCTTAACTTTGGGATAGGTCAGTGATGCAGTCAAGTATTATTATCAGATTAGACAAGATTACTTTGTATGTTGCTGCATTTCAGGATATCTATAAAGACGCATATCTTATTTATGCGGCATAAATAAGATATAGGTTTCATATTACAGTGTAATATGAAACCTATATCTTCAGTAATATAGATTTCCTACTTGCGCATTTATATCAAATTATGTACAGCATGTTTATATTGCCATTTGCCATTATGAAAATCTATACATGTAAAATATAGTTAGTAATTTTTAAATGTACCAGTGACTTACTTAATTTATTAGTCTTATAATGCAATTTTTCGTAGGCCTACTGTAGATTCAAAATTGTATTTCTGTAAAATCCCTGAATATTTTCTCTTGTATGCAGGGTCAATGCTTAAATATGTTCAAGGAGGATCTCAAGGACAGGATGAACCATCCAGTAGTAGTGCCATCCCTGGACATCAACCACCAGCCATTGTAGACCCTGCAACAATCCCTAGCCAAGAAGAACAAGAACCATCAACCACCAGTTCAGGTACAGTTCCATACACAAGTACCACTGAGAGTCCTGTCACTGAGAGACTATCAGAAAGTGACACTGTGGAGACATGTGTGCCCCCTTCAACCGATCCTGCTCTTTGGCCAGCTCACATTGTAGATGCTGATCGTGTTGAAATTGTGCGGAGAGGTCCTTTTAATGTCAGCTCTGATTTTAATTTTCCAAAGGGGCCTGAGTATTTATTTGTAACAGTATTTTTAACCTCCTTTAACCTTATTTATTTGTTTAACTGTCATGTTTGTTGTTATTTAATTAAACAAATTCCACTGAGAAATTCAAAAGTATTAATGTTTTTTTTTTTTTTTTTAAGTGGCGGGGGGGGGGGGCACCATAAAGCATTTGTGCTTAGGGCACCCAAATGGCTAGCAACGGCCCTGCATGAGAGCAGGTACACGGATTCTGCACAAGGACGTAAACACACAGCGCGGACCCGCGGATCAGAATCAGTGAGATGTCGCCTTTCTCACCCGACGGGCGCTGCAGCTTTAAGCGGCTGCGCGCGCTCCCGCGGACGACAATCACTTTCTGGCAGACAATCACTTTTTGGCACAACAACTGCACAACACGGTCGGGGCTGAAAGCGACAGCTCGCTGATTCTGATGTTTCGGCGGGTCCGCGCTTTGTGTTCACGCCCTTTTTGCACTGATTCTAAAGCTGTTAGTTAGATCTCTCTCCAAACAATATTGACCAAACCAGCAGCAAAAGAAGATCCAAACTACGCTTCACATAAACATCATCATGAAATCACTCTGACTTTTACTGTTTTGCTTCCACCACGATAAAATCACACTTCATGTACAGCTCTCTCTCTCTCCTTCTCTGTACTGTTTTCTGCATTATTCGCTTGCTTGTTACGCACAAGTCTACTGTTGTTTACAGCGCTGTCCGCCGCTGTTTTTCCTTCTTTTCGTTTTACATACTTCCGAAAAGAAAACCTAATTTCTGCCGTTCAATACTGAACAAATTTAAACTTTTTAAAATTATGCAAAATGCAACAGGCTTAGCCGTGTCTCTAATAAAACTGCTGTAACGTCAGAGGTAACGTTCATATGTTGATTAATGGTTTTCTTTCGTTTTTGATATTCTGCAGAATATTTTTATAAAATCCCAGGTCAGGAAAACCACCTTCATGGTTTTCTGTGTTTTATCTTCAGCTACTTTGACACAAAGGCATCTGCTGTGACGCTCACACCTTTGATAAAGTCTTGCGAGTGTCAGCTTCCTTTTTATAGACAGAAATATGTAAATGTACTGATCTGAATTATAATATTTCTGACTGTCAAAATTTCCCAGATTTAAATTGAATTGAATTGAATCGAATCGAATCGAAGTGAATCAAATCGAATCGAATCGAATTGAATCGAATCATGGATCGAATCGATTCGGGACCTTGTGAATCGGAAACGAATCGATTCTAGAAATCAGTGACGATACCCAGCCCTAATTTTATATTAACATTTAAAAATCTAGTTGGTATTGGTATGGCGAGTGACCTTCAGTAATAGTAATAAATGACACAGCAATATTGTAGTTGTAGTTGTAAAAAGCATGACAATATATTAAGTAATCCAAAGTATTCAGAATACGTTACTCTCATAGAGTAACTAAATGGAAAATGTTACAAAATACAATTTGGGCCATGTATTCTGTAATCTGTTTTGGAATACATTTTAAAAGTAACCTTCCAAACACTGCCTTCATTGGAGTGTGCACTCTTAAGCATTTTTCCCACAACTGAATAAAAAATACTGATATTTACAAGTAACAGATTCAGCTGCTGCAGCCTGACTCAATCCTGATTCTAGTTGTTCAGCACAGACAGAGACAGAGAGGTACTGTTTAAAGTTTAGTGCAGGGGTCGGCAACCCTGGGCACGAGTGCCACAGCTGGCACGCGAAGGGTTAACTGATGGCACGACCATAGCTGTACTGCCCATTTTCGTTGTGCTGACTTTTTACAGTCAGTTACAATAACTGGTACTGTGTACTAGCTAGCATGACGGAGCTTCTATACAGCTGGGTGGGTGCTATGATGTCACTGATAGTGAACTTTATTTTATTCATAAGGTTAGTTATTAGAGTTGCCAACCGTCCCGTAAAAAACGGAATAGTTCCGTTTTCAGAGAAAATATTACGTGTTTCGTATTGAGCCGAAAAGAGACACAGTTTGCCGTGTACTTAGAATGGATAAAAACACAAAGCTGGAGTTATTTTGCGTCTTTACGCTGTCAGCTGCCTCTTCTTCATTCTCTCCCCCTCCCTCTCCTTTTGCTACTTCAATCATGAAACTCAATGATCAGCTGATCGGCTTTTGTCTCTTGTTTGTTTGTCTCCCACTTTGCGCCAGAAAGAGGAAACCAGCGGATGTCGCGCTAAACAACAGCAGCACGTTTAAGCTTGATCAGCTGTTGTTAGAATTTATTTAATATTAATTTCTAGTATCAGCTGATGTTTGCTGGAGCTACAGCTGTAAAAGCTGCAGGTCATGATGTCGGTTTGGATATGTGGTGAGAGGGAAACATGCAGATGAAACCAGGAGATGTCCTTACTGAATCATCAGAGCTGAACAGGTGATGGAGAAACAGGTTTACCTTTTAGGTCACATGAATGAGTTGAAACGAAGTTATGAACTGTTTCTGAGAGACAAATAACACCAGGATCCTTTTCTACTAGCTGACAGTAACTGTTCAGAGGCGGGTCTAGCAAAGTTTTGCCAGGGGGCCAGGTAGGGCATTAACAGGGAAAGGGGGGCACCAAGAAATACTTTTCTTACTTATTCTCATTCAAAATGTCTCGCTTTTAACAAATAATTATCTGAATCTTACAACCAAAGTTTATATCTTATGTAAAATGTATCGAAATCATACATATACCATCAATACAGTGTACATCACTGTCACAACAGCATTCATTTTCATTCAACAGCTTTATGGTTTTTCCTATAATACCTGGTGGGCCGGTCTCTAGTCACAATGCCCGGGCAAATTTTTTGTCCCAGCCCAGCCACGACACGCAGTGAATTAATCTGAGAAGGTGCATTAAAAAATAAATGGCCGGTCCAGTGGTAGGGATGGGTATCGTTTAGGTTTTATCCGATACCGGTGCCAAACCGGTAGTTTTGAAATGGTGCCGGTGCTTAAAAGGTGCTCAAACCAGTGCTTAAAGAATGGAGAACACAAACTTTGTTCAAAAACCTCTCATGTTTAGCTGTTTTTCTGTAAAAAGATAACAATGTTAGCCTTTTCTGCAACTATAGGGCATATATGGTATCACTCTTGGCTGGAAGCAGTGCTTAAACAATAGAAAAAACACAAACTTTGTCCAAAAACCTCTCATGTTTAACTGTTTCCCACTTTTTCTTTGGTCATTTTAGCCTTTTTGGCCAGGGTGAAGGAAGTATCTGCCATCAAACAAGAAGACAGCCGCATGTAACTACGACGGTGTTTGCTAGTTCACCTTACATGCATTAATGTAATAACGTGGTTAGCCTACTCAACGTTAATTACACACGAACAACATGAAGCTACTCACCCAGAGAAGAACGGCTGCTGCTGCCATCATCATCCTCATCATTTCTGCTACACTGGCAGGGCTAGGGGCCAGGACTCTACTCTTCGGGTTCTTGGGGGATGTTGCTAACTCCAGGTCCGATAACAGGCACCACACCCGCAGTAGATGTGCTCGGGGTGAGGTCTTGCAGTAAGCTATCAAATACGGTGCATTTGTCGGCTTTTAAAAAAATGCTATGCGTCGCCAGGTGTTTCATCAGATTCGAGGTGTTACCTCCTTTGCACAGTATCAGCTTAAAGCACTTGTTGCAGGCTGCTGAGTTTGCATCTTTTGCTGTGAAGTACAGCCAGACTTTTGATAAACCGCCTTGGGCATTTTAATCTGTAGCTCTGCTCTAAAAGAACGTACGTACCTGGCCCCGCCTACTATCCTCGGAAAGGTAAAATGATTGGCTAGAATCCAAAGTGTATCACAGCTCAGGAAAAAAAAGCACCAAAATAAAGCACCGAAATAAAGCACCGAAATGTGCGCTGCTTTTCGGTCTGGTTACTACCGTTTATGTCAGAACTGGTACCCATCCCTATCCAGCGGTGCACATCGCAAATTAGCTCGCATAGACACATTAGTTGTGCCGCTTCTTAATGACGGTATCTTAGCTAACAACCCCAACTACCAGATTCAACTTGTAATTGGCTAAAAATAACTTAGCATACAGGTGAGAGGGACGTTGCTAGCTGGCAGTTTTTTTAAGCGATGTTGAAATTTCCACATTCCAACACTTCAGATGCTTCAGGAGCTGTCCGCTCAGTGCAGCATCAGCACCGCGGAAATACACGGATACATCCGAAGACTCGAGACAGAATTCACAATGCGTTTTCGGGACTTTCGGGTGTATGGACCAATGTTTTCTTTTATGATCAAACCAAAAAGCTTTAATGAGCAGCTGGATTTGTCTCGCATTAACTGGCTGGACACAGAGGACATCGAAATGCAGCTGATTGAACTAAAAAGCTCGACTCTGTGGGGGTCAAAGTTTGCAGAACTACGAACGCAGCTGGAATCCATAGCTGTGTGTGTTAGTGGAGCTGCATTTTCACCTGCTGGACATCACTACCTGACAAGTTTAACTGTCTTCAGAACATTGCAGAGGCCTTATTGACAGTATTTAGCTCTACATATCTGTGTGAGCAGATTTTCGCTCACAAGAAGAGTGTCCTCAGGTAGCCACACACTCTTCGTGTGCGAGTGGACAGGTAATGCAGGACACTCGGAGACCTGTGTCTCTGAGTGGGAGACCAGAGATCACATTAACATGTGTATCCCTGTATTAACAAACATGCCATTTTGGCCCAGTTTATTATTCTTATCATTGTTTTGAGGCGACCAAAAATTGCACTTGCATTTTTTGTTGTACAGTTCATTTGCTGTTATGGAGTTCTTGTTATGGATAGAAAGTGTCTCTTTTTGTTTCAAAATAGATTATAACTATTCGCTAATAGCAGCCAACATCTGCAAACAAATATAACTCTATTAAGTTGTTCTATATAGTGTGTAACTGTTAATATAGAGCGTTTGCAGAGTGAAACACTTTTCCTGAGTTGAACAGATAAATGTAAAGATAAATGTAAATTTAATGAAAGATTTCTTCATTAAAACAAAGCCAAACATTAACTAGACAACTAATGATGCAATGTCAAAGTTGCACCCATAGAGTGTTACTGACAGGTTAAGCAACAGCACATCAATGACCTCTGAGCAACAATAATGGAGACGAAAGAAAGTGGAAAACAAAACACTCATTTTAACCAACTGTCCTTCAGTAATTTCCATCTATTTCAGTTTAATGAACTCTGCAGTGTCATTATCATAATAAAAGAACCGAAAGTCTGGCATAGAGACGCTGAGTAAATGTGGCCTGGACTCTGTGGAGGAGAGTCATGGTTTCAGAGATGCTGTAGAAAGACAGAATACCTGCTCTGTGATCCAGGTACACTCCTACTCTGGAGGACCGAGGACCTGAGAGGACAGTTTGGACTTCATTGTGCCAAAACTGAAAACCATTTGAATCATAACGTAATGACCAAGATTTGTCATTGAATCCAAATACACATTCATTTACACTCCCTGCTCTGCTGATATTCTTGTATGCAACTGCTACTTCAACTCCTCTCCCTCTCCACTCCACCTCCCAGTAACAATGTCCGGACAGACTTTCTTTACTCAGGGCCTGAAGCCATACAGTGAATCTGTCTGGATGATCAGAATAGGACTGTTATTGTTTCAGTATTGTTGTTTTTCTGTTTCCCTCAGATAATAACAGATGTCTGTGTGCTGTGTTTGGATTTGTGTTTGACTTCATGTGAGTATTTTAGGAAATCATCTCTGGTCTTTGGCTCTGGTGATGACAGTAAAGCATTCTCTTCAACAACTCTTGATGAGATGTCTGTCCATTTCTTTTGTTTCTCTGAAAACGTGCAGATGTTCCCCTGGAGCATCTTGTAGGGGCCCGCAACTTGGAGTCCAGTCTTCTTCGGTTTCTCAACTAACTCTGCTAACATGACTTTTTTCTCCAGGACAGGCCTCGGAGTGAAAGTGTTCCTGCACTGAGGGCAGCTGTAGATTCCCTTCCTGTCCACTTCATCAAAGTGACTTTTGATACAGTTCATTAAATGAGTTAAACAAAGCCATCACTGCAACATTTACAGTAACACCTTCAAATAAATAAATAAATGACTTCTGAATTAAACTGCAGAAATGTCTACAACCACTGTAACAAACACTACTCAGAACAACTCCTGCAACTAAATTACTGAAATTGCAAAAGCTATGTAAGAGCCAATTAAACGCTAGTTCCGAGGTACTGGTTTAGTGTTAACCTGAGTCACTGATCATTTACAGTATTACAGAATCTGTATGATACTCAGCACGAGTATCATACAGTTGAAAACGAAGCACTGAAAACTAGCACATATTTGTTATAGATGCATTAAAGCTAATCAGAATATTTATTGTGAATCTGTGGCTGCGATTAGTCATGACAGAAGCTAATATTTCTGTCATGACCAGTGTTGGTCAAGTTACTTGAAAAAAGTAATCAGTAACTAATTACTGATTACTTCCCCCAAAAGTTATCCCGTTACTGATTACTTATTTTCAAAAGTAATTAGTTACTTAGTTACCTTTAAAAAATGTGATTTACAACCTGAATAGGTGATAAAGCGATAGATCTTTCAGCCCAATTCTACTTTTTTCTGCATAATCCATCATATAAAATGTAATCAAATGAAAAAGTCTCTTTTTAAAACTTGTTTTATTAGTTTTAATCTTTTAACTTTATGCATCGAGCAAAAATTAAATTATATGCAACATTCTCTGACTGGAAGAAATTTGTTTAACATTTAAACCTATTTTATGCACATTCCAGCACATAAAATAAAATAGTTTTTTGTGTTTACACTCACTCTTTCAAATAGATGGAAGTGAAAAACAGCAGAAAATAAATAAAATCAAAAACTCAGCAGTCCTGTTGCTCTATTTTCACCTGTTTAGCAGGAGTGGGGCAGGCGGAGGTTTGCCCTGGTGCAGGTGTGCCGCAGCCGTCAGTGGAAGGATCCAGCAGTTTCTCTGTGAATTTCACATTCCCGTGGCAGCGTAGCCTACTTGGTGCTTGCTCAGAAGTTTAGGGGTTTTTTTCGCTGTAAAGAGAAGTTTTCTTCCTATGCAGTGAACAGCGGACACTAATGTTTTTGTCACTTTTTACAGAATCAAACTCAGAGTAAGGTCAGTACTTCCACGCTTTAAACGCTGCACGGTCATATGCTCTCCCGCACTCGATATATTATCCATTGTTGATCTGCACACAGCTGTTGCCACGAACGTCGCACTTGCTTACGTTATTGTCATGAGACACTCTCGCAAAAAAATCACGGTTTTAGTAACACAGTAAAGCAGCGTGCTTACGGGAAAGTAACAGTAATCAAATTACCTTTTTTTGCAATAGTAATCCCTTACTTTACTAGTTACTTGAAAAAAGTAATCGAGTAAAAAGTAAAAAAGCCCAACTAGGGGGCTCTCTAACTGGTGGGGAGGCTGTTACATCTTTGCAGGTGGTCTCCTCTCTACAGGAGCTCACTTTGCAGGTGGGGAAGAGATATAGGAGAGGTAGAGAATGAACTCAACCTGGGTGTCTATTGTCTTGTGTAGTTTGGGAGATGATTGGATGATGGGGGTGGGTGCAGTTTTCTCTGCGGTGGAGTCGGGTGGGCTGCCCCGGACTCTGCAGGGCTGGGCAGTGCTGCTGCTGTGGGCCCCGATCCGGATGGGCCTGGGCCCCCTTGCCCTGGTGGGTTCCAGAGTTGGGGGTGCTTACTGGGGTCAGCGGAGGAGCTGGCCCCAGGAGGGCCACTGCCCCTCCTTTCTTCCCTCCCATCCTCAGCTACCTCCCTCTTCCCGCTCTACCACACCCACCCACACACACAGGGCTTGGGGTGCAGATATGTCACCAGGGTGCAGGGGAGGCACTCCCCCTCTGTCCCCTTCTGGCCACCTGTGCCTCAATTTTATTCTGCAACCTAGACATCCACATTACTCACACTCTCACATAACACATACATATAGGGCCTTGGGGGTGGGCACGTTTTACAGCATCCAGAGGATGGTCGTTGTATTCCAACCCACCTTTGGCGCTGGTGCCCTACCCTCAATTTTAATGCATATAGACACTGAGGGTTTTCGGGAGGAGCCGTGCTGCTCTATGGCAGGAAGCCCTCCTGTGTTTTAAATGCACTTTAGAACAGCACACAGCAACACTACATATGAGCGGGCGGAGGGAGGTTTGGGGTCTTCACCCCCCCGGGTTCTGTTAGCCATCAGGGCTGGGGGGCTGGGAGGAGCTGCTGGCCGTCGGATTGGGGTCTGGGATGCGGGGCCTCCCTGCTACTGCAGATAGGGGGGGTGGTCCGCTTGCCTCCACCCCAGAGAGAAGGGTTACACCTCCTGGGTCTAGGTGCGGCTTGCCCCTCTGGGGGCGGGGGTACCTGGACCTGGGATATAGAGTATGTTTGGGGAGTGTGATTGTCTGTGCAGTGTCTATTTGTGTCTGTCTACATGTTGGGTAAGTGCCGAGTATTTGGTTGTGTATATGGGGGTGGGAATGCACGTTTGAGTCTGTGTGCATCTGTTTGTCTGTGTCTATATGTCAGGTTGGGCCTTAGACTCGACCTCTCTGGGAACATCTCAGGCCCTCCAAAGTACGGAGTCCTATCTCCCCTCACCACACTCCCTGCCGGTGGCTGATGCCCTCAGACGTTGGTGTGCTGGTGGTTTTGGTCAACTAGGGCTGGGCGCTCATGTATGTACCGGCTCACTCCTTGTGGCCAATTGGCGGGGCCTGGCGCCTGTGGCCCGGCTGGGCCCCTTCCGGGGGGTGGGGTGCCCTCAGACCTGTGGCCTCTGGGCCTGAAGCTCGGTCCTCTCTGGCGCAGCTGGCTGCCGGCAGAGCCCGCGGGCACGCCACTGCAACCCCCTCCGGCCTCTGCTCTGTGGCTGCTGGGTGACATCTCGTTTGGCGGTCTACTCAGCTCTTCCCAGGAGGGTGGCACGGTTCCCCCCCTTTGGTGGCCCTCCTTGGGTCCTCGTACTCTGGAGCCTCTGGATGTCTGGGGCCTGGATCTCCTCCATAACTGCTTCATGCCCTGGGGGACGGGGCTATGGCTCCCCACACTCCCTAGCAGACCGTTACATGGAGAAACCTTTGGAATACAAGCGTGCCGATCCACACAGGTGTACACACGGGTGTTCACAGACACAAATTACACCTTTCTTGGCTGCTACCTCAAAGCACATTGTGCGCTGTCTATCTTGCGTGCTGCACAATAACATTTAATATTTAGTATCTACTGTTATCTACTGCTAGCTAGTTCATTGTGATGGTGCTGTATTTATTATGTAGCTGTTTGTTTTTTTTGTTTGTTTGTTTTCTCTTCTGTTTTTTTTTCTCCATACAGGTGATCCAGGTGTTCTGTTTGTTTTCTTTTTTTCTTCTCCCCTTTCTCACCATCTCTTCTCCCCTCTATTTTTCTTTCTCTCCCTCTTTCTTTCATTCTTTCTCCCTGTCCTATCCCCCAGTCATGTCTGTCCCGACTGTAACAACTGAAAATAAAATAAATACATAATTATAATAAAGGTCAATCGAATGGACCAATATGGCGAGGCCATGATGATCCACTTGGTAAAGTAAATCCGCTTGGCATCTCTCTTGGCCTTAAGACAACAATTCTGATGGCTAAAGATCCAAACGGGACAGGGGAAAAAAAAAAAGTAATCGGATTACAGTAACGCGCCCATCTCTGTTCATGACATCATTTAAACAGTAACTACTTTACTACAATATAAGCTAACATTTACACCGTAACTTTAAGCTAGCACCATAAAGACGGTAAAACACGTAATAATATCTACAAATGCATCTTAAAGCTGTTATATTAGCACTCGCTGTATTACTAACATAAGCACATTAACATTATTGACACTCGCTGACTTTTAATAGTCATTCTATAAATGCCGTCCGTTTAAATGGTCTCACCTGTAACACTGCTGTATCCACCGGATTCCAGCCAGAGTGGATTCTGGAGTCTTCCACGCTCCTGTCAGTGATCCTCCATCTGGATGGATGATAACAACCTACTGAACAATCTAGTAGGTGGAGATGGCCCATGCTGGGACTGGGACGGATTTCTGGTAATAACGCCCATTGTATAGACTGATAACATCCGAAGCGGGTGCTCAACTGATACTGGAGGGCTAAAAGTGTGCTAAATGTACTATCCCCTATTCTTTTACACCATCGCTTCCACTCTGAACCACTGACAAAAGGCAAGATTATTCTGTCCTTTCAAAATTTACACCAGATTTTGACCCTTCCATTCAAAGACATCATGACTTATCAGCCTAGGCCACACTTTCCCAATATTCTATTACTCAATTGTAATGCTGAGAAACTCCAATCAGCCCGTCTTCTACTGAGAACCAGCTGAAATTAAAATTAATTTAAAGTTAACTTTCTTTGTTATTCTGTTGCTGTTTTTAAACTCCAACAGGTCATCTTACGCATGTGTAAATGGCTAAATCCACTGAGCTGCTGCCAAATGGTTAGGTGATTCAGCATTTCAATGAGCAGTTGAACAGGTGCAGCTAAGGTAATGGCCAAAGAGTGTATATGCAAATTAGATAGACAGAAAAGAACTGTAATAAAAAAAATGAATTAAACAACAAAGTGACCAGATAAGAAACATTAGAGGTAAAACCATAAGAAAATAGCACAAAGACAATATTTATAAATATGTACACATTATCCTGGAAACTTTATCAATTAATTACAGTTTTGTAGCTGTAAAATTGCTGAATTTCTAAATTTAACAAAAGTTTTAGTTGACAAGCTTTTTCTGTTTCAAAAACTAAGAAAGATACTCATTCAAGGATTCAAGGATTCAAGGAGCTTTATTTGTCATTCACATCACATGTTAACATGAGGTGGAATGAAATTATGTACACACGGTCCCGGAGTGAAAAGAAACAAAAAAAATGAAGAAACAGGATTTTTGTTTTTTTTAAGTTAAAAATAAATAGTTAAGTTTTTTTTTGGTTTTTTGGGTTTTTTTTGTAAAAAACAGAAATGACAAGTAATAACAGAAGTAATAACAGAAATGACAAGTAATATTTTCAACATCTCCAATTTTATCCAATTTGTTATCTCCAATTTAAGTCAAATTCAAAAACTGATGGAAGTAAAAACATGAAGTAAAATGTTAAGAGAAAATACTTAAAATATACCAAATATAAGCAGAATCAGAATACTTGATGAATAACAAACAAAGCAATGTGGCCACAGACTGTAAGGCAGTAACTAACTAAACTAAATTAAATAATACAATGTATTATAAGTTTACAAAATATAACAAAATAGGTTGAATAAATACAAACAGCTCTAATTAGAAATATCTCAGTATATTACACAAAATTATAATATATATAATATATAATAAAATCAGAAAACATGATATATTCAGGTACAAATTAATTTTACTGTAATAAATCCAAATGAAATATAATACAGGCATAATCAAAAGAATTTACTGACTCATGATAACAGCCCTGATTTTATATCACAAACAATTAATTTAAACTATTATTAAAATAAATATACATTTTCTAAAAGCTTGCCGATATAAGGTTACATGTAAGTAAGCCGACCTCTGCTTACTTCAGACTCAGTTAAATTTAAGACCAAAGTCCTCCAGTTAAATTGTTTTTACTTCCGTATTTGTGATGTCTAATCTTAGGTAAGCTTCGTGCTTGAAGATTTAATTTGACCTTGGTGCACTTATCATAAACTTGATGGCATGATAGAGAAAATAAATTCCAACTTATCAGACTATCGTTACACCCCTTGTACTTTATAAGGTTCAATGTTCATTTGATCAGTAAAAATGAGCAATAATAAAAGTACTTAGGAGTGTAAAATGTTAACAGCAGAGGGCAGAGTGGAACTAACAAAAAGCGAAGGGAGAGGAAAACAGCCATTACTGAATGTTAAAATGCGGAGGAATGAAGATTAGTTATGGATAGTTTTTTTTTTTATCTTGGATTTAATCTGCTATGTAATCAGCTGCCCCCCATTAGTCCAAGTATCTTTGTTTTGAAATGCTTGAGTTGGAACTCTAAAAACAAACAAACAAACAAAAATTACAATAATGAATTCATTATTATTATTTTAATAATTTTATTCAACCAAAAAGTAACAAATAGCCAGAGAATGGGTCACATCTGGGACATTATTAGTGTATAGCACTAATATATATTTCTACTTACAAGTTACACCATCAACATCAGCAATACATTAAAGAGGAAGTCCAAGCCTACATTCTGTCTTTGCTGTATTTCAGTCTAATGTTCTCACAGTCAACAGCAGGACATTATGGAGGCTGCAGCTCTCATTATCTGACTTTGTAAGTACTGATTCTACCAATTAATCATTCAGTAGCAATCACATATGTCTTATGTACAAAATTCCATTTGTCTCTTCAGTAACTGATGTTTTAGTCCTGATGGCCGTACAAGCTGGCCACAGTAACTTTGCTGGTGGGTAAGAAGCAGTTACTTCCTGATATAAACTGTCATTTTAAATTTCAACTACCTTCAAAACAGTTTGAAGCTCTGAATCTGTCATCTTTAATGGTCTGCATTTTTTTTTAACACAACCAGATCCTGCCTAGAAACTGTGAGATTATTACACTATCTTATGCCACCTTATACTTCTAATCAAAGAACTGTTGGATCATTATATGGTAATAGGCCACATTATGCCTTTGATTAAAGATTGTGAAATCATTACACGGTTTTATGATGCATTATACTGCTGAGTTATAAGAAATACTGTTTGCAGAGAATCATGGCCTTATTTGTCTGATTAGAAAGAACAAAACATCCTACACAGGAAGCCAAGGTCGTACCTTAGGCTCACTAAGAGAGAGAAAGAATGTGAATGCTCAGTGTGGAGGGGAGCCGAAGTTATAAGAATGTGAGAAACGGTCAGACACTTCGAGATTTTGGTGTGCTGAGGAAGGCAGATTTGGCCTGTGGTGAGATTGTGAGACGAGGCGAACAGAGGACCGGTCTTACAGAATAAAAAGGGAGCACCACCTGTTGTAAAAAAACGGAGTGTGCATATTGGACATCACATTAAATTCTGTCGGTGTCTGGTTTTCGGCGCAAGAAACAGAACATCATAAGTTGAGGCTGGATTCCAGTCTGTGACATAGGAGCTGGCTCTAGCACAAGAAACTAAAAATATTCTACGTTGAGACTAGAGTTGCAGCATTCTCCACATTAAATTCCACATTTAACTTTGTCCATGACTGGCTTTTGGCGCAGAAACATTTTAAATTATTTCCAAGTTGAGCCTGGAAGTTTCTGTGTGTGTTTCTGCGTATGAAATACATTCTGTTTGTTTCGGTGTGTGAAATATAAACATGGTGACAGTGACGGTTAGTGTGTGATGAGAATGAGAGACTTTTTTAAAAATCTACAGGTTGAGTTCTCTGAGAATAAAAGGCCATTAGAGTGAAGAGACTTTTGCTAAGATGAACAGGTTGACACCTAGTGGGCCTAATAGTGGATATTTTGTTCATGGATTGGCATCCCTCCTGTCTTTGGACGCAGAGGCAGGCCCAGCGGCGTCTCTTGGTCCGAGGTGGCGACTTGGTAACTGAGAACTCTCTTATTAGCCCCAGTATAAACAAAGAGACGGCTGTGTAATCACAGGTTGATGTTTATTCTGGTGTAGAATAAGAGACTTTTGTTAAGATCTACAGGTTGAATTCTACAATAGAAAAAGGTTAAATCCTTTGCTTCAGCGGTAGAAATTGTTTTGTGTCTGTCCCCCGGCGAGTGTGTAACAAACAAAAAGGAAAAGAGAAAAGAGGGTAATTTGGAGCCACATAGAGATAGACAGGCTTAATTGGGTGAAATTCTCTGTGGTGTAAAAACAAAAACCAAAAAAAGGAGAAGGAGAAGTGAAAGGTGAGTAGTGGTGGAGGAGTATGTTGGGTTTTAAATCTGACGTGGAGAAAGGAGAAATAGTGTTGTGAGACTGGTGTGCAGTTTGTGCTGTAAAGGCGGGCGTGTTGTCTGCTTGTCTATGGAGCAGTGATGAAAATGATATTAAATAAGTGTCTCGGTGTGTTAGTACAGGTGGCTATGGACCTTGATCAACCTTCTGCCACAAGCACAGCGGTCGGAGCAAAATGATAGATTAACATAATGGGAACCACACTCAGCAAGAATCAGCAACTGTGGAACGGACAGCAGCAAGGAGAGAATTAGAGGAGAAATGAATGTTTTAAGAGCACATAAAATTGGGTTGAAATTTGGGGCCAACTTACTTGTGGAGGTTGAAAAAGCGTCTGGAGCATCGCAACAAAAGGTGAAACAAAAACACACACACAGGCAGAGAAATGTGAGAGAAAGGCACCTTTTAAGGAAATGCCTTCTTTGAGAAAAAAAAAAAGCTAAGACAGAGAGAGGCTTTGCTGGATCTGCAGCTTACACTCATGAACACGTCAATATTTTTCAGCAATATTAAAGCAGGGAAACTTAACATACACTTGTTGTCAAATGCTGAGTTTATCCACTACTGACAAAAAAACTCTTGCAGGACAACAGCTTAACTTAAAAAAAAAAAAAGAGAGAGATTGGCATGACCAACCAGTGATGAGACAATAAATTTTGTGGTTAAGATAGTCAAATTGTGAGATGTTTTCTGCTGATTGAACAACACAAGTGAGTTACTGAAGGAAGGAAATTCTCTGTTTGTGAGTTTAAACACGATCTTAAGAATTTGAACATGTACCTGTGTTGTCCTGTCAACTTGGTGGGCTATGAGTTGACTATATCATTAAAAGAAAACAAAAAGGGGGGGTGACACAGCAAACAGCACGTCATTTTCCTGTTTGTCCACTCCTGTTTGTTTGTTTGGGTTTTTTTTTTTCTCTTTTCTTTTTATGCCCCTTTACAGGCTACTTTGCAGGGCCTGGAAGCAGAGGCTGGCCTGGACCCCTGCTCTCCCCACTTCAACGTGACCCTGACCAAACGCTGCACCAGAACAAGCTGAAAATGTCAACGGTGCTGCAGGAAAAGGGATCTTATGCAGCGGAGACGGAGGGCGCTAAACCCAAGACCCATTTCACTACACAGGGGAAATTCCCAGACAGCTTCAGCTGACAGAGCTGTGACGAGACGCCCTTTAAGCCCGGATGAAAAGTGAGGCCAAGCAATAGAATGCTGACATTGATAAATCTGCATTAACACTGTGCAGGGGAGTGACGGACCAACACGGATGATCAGGCAGCAGAAAAAAGGGTGTGCCAGAGACAGAAGGAGCAACTGAGGTCAAAAGGCACCTCAGAACGGACAAAAAAAGAAGATGCAGGTTTCATCTGCGGTGAGCATGGACACTGGAGAAAGGACTGCCCCAATTGGAGTCAGAACCAGGATGGACAGTACTGTGAGCAGCAGAAGCAGCAATCGTCGCAAACAGACTGAAAAGGAGGAGGGCAGGACCCCAGGGCACACTTCAGACCGTGGTTTACCCAAGACACCAGAACAGGAAAGTGATGAACACACACAAAAATCTACACACACACTGACTCAGCATGAAGTGATACACACACATGAACACATGTGCACTCGTTGATTGAGTGAGAAATGACACACACACCTAAACACACAAAAGGAGACACTGGTAGCTGCAGAAATAAATAAGTAAATTGTACTATTAAAAAAAATGCAAGACAGGATTATGTTTTGCTTTTGTTGTAGTTTTTTTTAAAATGTTTTAGCTTCTGACATGTTGATTATTAGACATCATTACATTAGCATTCCCTAACCCCCCTACATTTCCCCTGCTCTCTTTCCTACTAATGGATTTTTTGAGGGAGTCACTTCATCATGATGTAATGATGTTTTTTTCATCAGAAACTAGACCTAGTCAGGGTTGAGGGAAAAATCAATGCAGCAATGTACAAAGATGTCCTTGGTGATAACCTGCACCAGAGCGCGCCAGACCAAAGACTAGGGAAAAGGTTTATCTTCCAATAGGACAATGACTCTAAGCACAGCCAAGCCAAGCCAATGACTTGAACATGATTGTACATTTCTGGAGAGATATGAAAATGGCTGTGCGCAGACACTCCCCATTCAACCTGACAGAGCTTAAGAGGTTATGCAAAGAAGAATATGACAAACCTGCCCTAAATGAGGGAAGGGAGTCCGAACTGAGGGGCTCTCACTACCAGAATTAAACATTGCAGACACCGAGGACAGCTACCTGGGGATCCTCTGGGAAAATAGGAACAATGGAGAGGCTGCTGGGAAACCCGCAACCACCAAATATCTGCAGAGGGTCAGGAAGTTTTGAGGAGTTAGAATAGAATAGAATGGAATAGAATAGAATAGAACAGAATAGAATAGAATAATCCTTTAATTGTCCCACAAGGGGAAATTTGGTTGTAGCAGCAGCCAGAAAGACACATACAAACAAACAGTACACAGGACACAGAACAGAGTTAGCTGAATGGGAATAACAAGATCTGGGCTATCAACACCTACACCCTGTCAGTGACTAGGTATCCTGCAGGGATAATAAACTAGCCAAAGGAGGAGATAGAAACCACTAACATCAAGACCAGGAAGCTCCTGACCATGCATGTGTAACCCGTTTGTGTGTTAAGCCTGTCAATGCGTTGTGTTCTGGCGTGTAAGTAAGAGGCAGGAGAAAGCGCTTGGACTTGGGGCTCTTTACTGCCCATCTGCAACACAGAAATGCAGGTCTGATCTGTGTGTGTCGCGTGCCTGCCAGGACACCTCTCCTCCAGCAACGCTGAAAAGAACTGTGTCTGCAGCTTTATTAATGCTACAATAATATAATAAATCAAATACAACAAATTGTTTTAAAATATTAACTTAAGCTCTTATAACTTATAAGAACAATAAACAACATAATTCAAAAACAAATAAACAATCAGACAAATACAATTTAATAACCAGGGCCCAATATTTTGGTGCTTATTGTTCAAACCTTATACTTAAGTACAATCATATTAATAAACGCCATCCAACAGGCAATATAACACTGTACCAGAAAAACAATGAATGAAAGACCGCATCTCCAAAACATGAGAACATCTCCATACCTGCAAAACAGAAATACAGGTCTGATCTGTGTGTGCCGCGCGCCTGCCAGGACACCTCTCCTGACGAAGGAAAACAGTGCATGCTGTAAAAAAAAATATACTGCAGCGATTCCTTTCACCTGCTGCTAGCAACCAGGCTAACTCAGCATGCTAACATTACAGCTGCGTTGTCAGCTAAAGCTCATTAAAAAACTTAAATTAGTAAACTCCGCCCTCCACAAAACTTAAACCGAACGAGTCTCTTAACAACAGACAAAAATGCGGTGGTTCAGCTTTAATTGCATTGCAGCTTGTGGTCTTAACAAACTTTAATTAGCTGAGAGCATCGTGGCAGTAACGTGGCAGTGAAAGGAGCTGTGACCGGGGCACACATGCATGCGCCTACGTCACCACGCAGAGCACACACACAAACACACACAGACTCAGATTACATAGGAGATTGAAATGCAAAATGAAATATTTAATTTAAAAAAAAAGGTGTTTTAGTGAAATTCTCAAGCATTTAACACATATGCTACACATGGAGGGTTTCATCCCAAATCCAGCACCCTGAGTCTGTACGCTAAGTAAAAAGGTGCAGTGACCCTGAGGTTGGGTGAGTGGCTTCAGAAGATCCCAGGAACAGAAAATATACTACACAGGACCTTCAAGCTCCCAGGCTGTCACGTCCGGTGTGGCAGACGTGTGGAGTTTGTAGAAAGGACCCAAAATGCGGCAGCTCTGGTGCAGGTGAGTATTTATTTACAGGAGTGGATACAAACAGCATGAAACTGGAAAACCTAAACTGGGCAGAGCTAAGAAAACAAACCTGAACGAAGATGCAGGGAGGTACGGGGAAATACACAGAGAGACGGACGGAGAGACGCAGGAAGACCGAGGTGAACAACACAGACGAACCAGCAACGAGGACGAGGTAACACACACTATAAATACACACGCCAGGAACGCCCGAAGCAAAACAAAACAGGAGCACCAAGAGGGTCAAAAAACAAAACACGAGTCCAACACCAAAAAACAACAACAAAAGAAACACACCGGAGCCAAAGAAAACAGGGTCCAAAACTGAAGAGTTCAGGGGGCCGACAGCACAGGAGCCCGAACAGTTCAGGGGGCCGACTGTGCGGACGGCAACGGCGGCGACGATAGCACTGGTCTGGGGGCCGGTGGTTCGGAAGGCAACGGCGGTGACTCAGGCAAAGGGGGTCCGGGGGTCGGCCGTGCGGAAGGCAACGGCGTCGACGACAGCACTGGTCCGGGGGCCGCCCACGACTGCGATAACGCCCGACCACTGGCCGATTAACCGCAGACTGAGACGAGGCAGGACTAGGCGATGCTAAAGGCGAAGACACGGAGGCTGGACCAGGCGACGCTGTAGGTGAAGACACGGAGGCTGGACCAGGCGACGCTGTAGGTGAAGACACGGAGGCTGGACCAGGCAACGCTGCAGATGAAGACACGGAGGCTGGACCAGGCGAAGCAGAGACTGAAGCTGAAGCTGAGCCAGGCGAAGCAGAGGCCGAAGGCTCGGAGGCTGCTGCAGGCGAGGCCGAAGGCACTGGGGCTGGACCAGACGAGACCGAAGACACTGGGGCTGGACCAGACGACGCCGAAGACACTGGGGCTGGACCAGACGAGGTCGAAGACACTGGGGCTGGACCAGACGAGGTCGAAGACACTGAGGCTGGACCAGACGAGGCCGAAGACACTGAGGCTGAACCAGACGAGGCCGAAGACACTGAGCCTGGACAAGACGAGGCCGAAGACACTGAGGCTGAACCAGACGAGGCCGAAGACACTGAGCCTGGACCAGACGAGGCCGAAGACACTGAGGCTGGACCAGATGAGGATGGCGCTGCAGTCGGCGGCGTGGAAGCCGGAGACTGTGGCGCTGCAGGCAGCGGCGTGGAAGCCGGAGACGGAGGCGCTGCAGGTGGCGGCGTGGAAGCCGCATGTGGTGGCGCAGCAGGCTGGACGGATCCCTTGGATCCGTCCCGCCTGCTCGGACCCTCCAGCGGAGACACGAGACGAAGGCCGGAGCGGTCCCTCGGACCCTCCAGCAGAGACAGGAAACGAAGGCTGGACAGGCCCCTTGGACCCTCCAGCGGAGACTAGAGACAAAGGCCGGAGCGGTCCTACAGACCCTCCAGTGGAGACACGAGACGAAGGCTGGACGGGCCCCTTGGACCCTCCAGCAGAAGCCATCACAAAGCCAGCAGGCATGGAGTCCACTGGCAGACACGAAGGCAATCGGCGCTGCACTGAGCACTGGCTCTGCACTGAGCACTGGCTCTGCCCAGGCAACGCTGACAAGGTACAGTTCTCAGGAGGCTGCCTAAAGTTCAGGGGTCCAGAATCAGCTGGGGACTGAGACCTAGCCTCTGGGGGGCCCCTGGAGTGGAAAACTCTGCCAACGAGTGACGAGGCTAGCGGTGACAAAGGGGCCTGAGCTGAAGGTGGCCCTGGAAACTGAGCTACAGGTGACACCGGGGGCACAGGAAACTGAGCTACAGGTGACACTGGGGGAACAGGACACTGAACTGAAAGTGACACTGGGGGCACTGGGGACTGAGCTGAAAGTGACACTGGGGGCACTGGAGACTGAGCTGAAAGTGACACTGGGGGCACTGGAGACTGAGCTGAAAGTGAAACTGGAGGCACTGGAGACTGAGCTGAAAGTGACACTGGAGGCACTGGAGACTGAGCTAGAAGTGACACTGGAGGCACTGGAGACTGAGCTGTAGGTGACACTGGATTCACTGGAGACTTAGCTAGAAGTGACACTGGAGGCACTGGAGATGTCTGTGAAGGTTCTCAGTCATCCAGGTCATCGTAGTCAAAGGAGTTAGCAAAGAAAAGCGTCTAGACTTCTTTAAGTTGCTTGAAGACGTTTCACCTCTCATCCGAGAAGCTTCTTCAGTTCTAAGGTCAAATGGCCGAGAGTCCCAGATTTAAACCCAGTGGGAGTATCCCCCCAAGGAGGGACAAAGGACCCCCTGGTGATCCTCTAATCACATGCGCCCAGGTGTGAAAGCGGGTGTGGGACCTAATCAGCCAGGGTTTCGGGTGAGCCCATTGTGAAACCTGGCCCCACCTTGTCATGTGAATTCCTGAGGTCAGATGGCCCAGTGGACATCTATGTCCACTGTGAGCGACCATCTTTGAACAGAGGCGGTGGTTTACGACACCAACTGTCTGCCATCTATAATCCAGTTTTGAGTTCCCTCCCCAGACGCCTTAATGCCCACTCACATCCTGGGCCATCTGACCTCAGGAATTTACATGACAAGGTGGGGCCAGGTTTCACAATGGGCTCACCTGAAACCCTGGCTGATTAGGTCCCACACCCGCTTTCACACCTGGGCGCATGTGATTAGAGGATCACCAGGGGGTCCTTTGTCCCTCCTTGGGGGGATACTCCCACTGGGTTTAAATCTGTGACTCTCGGCCATTTGACCTTAGAACTGAAGAAGCTTCTCAGATGAGAGGTGAAACGTCTTCAAGCAACTTAAAGAAGTCCAGACGCTTTTCTTTGCTAACTCCTTTGAGGCACTGGAGACTGTGTCACGGCCAGGGGGTCAGCAGGCCGCGGACTAGGAGCGTTCTCTCTCTCTTGCTCTCTCTCTCTCGCTCTCTCACCAGGGCGGAACTCATGGTGGGTTCACGCCCTTGTCCCACACCCCTCTGAAGAGGAAACACCTGGGCCTCATCAGTGGAGCCAGCATTTAAGCTAGGGAGTGGCTTCTACTCATTGCTGGATCGTTGTGTGTGACTCGCGTCAGTGCAGCCTAGCTCTGAGCAAGTTCTTGTTCGTTTCCCTGCGCAAAACCTCTAACGTGTGTTTTCCTCTGTACATAGATCCCCTGGACCCGACCCTGTATTCCCGAGTGGATTCCTGTTTTTGTGAGTGTTTGGAGAGAGACTGGTCACGATAGGAGAGTGTCTGAAGAGGAGCAAGTGTCTATTCCCTACCTGGATTTCCCTGGAGCCTTTTCCCTGTCACCGCTTTGTATATAGCACTACCCCTGCACTATTTGTATATACACCTGGTGGAACTGTAATAAATACCAACTGTGCCTCTGAATCCTACGTGTGAGTCCTCAAGCGAACCCTGACAGACTGAGCTGAAAGCGACACTGGAGGCACAGGAGACTGAGCTGAAAGCGACACTGGAGGCACAGGGGACTGAGCTGAAAGCGACACTGGAGGCACAGGGGACTGAGCTGAAAGCGACACTGGAGGCA
This sequence comes from Oreochromis aureus, assembly GCF_013358895.1. Lineage (NCBI taxonomy): Eukaryota > Metazoa > Chordata > Actinopteri > Cichliformes > Cichlidae > Oreochromis > Oreochromis aureus. The sequence continues at coordinate 51,856,467 of NC_052944.1, read as the reverse complement.
CAGGAGACTGAGCTGAAAGCGACACTGGAGGCACAGGAGACTGAGCTGAAAGCGACACTGGAGGCACTGGAGACTGAGCTGAAAGCGACACTAGAGGCCTCTGGTAGAGGAGCCGAGCTTGAAGGATCGACTGCCCACAGGGGCGGGAGGGGAATTTCTTTTTTTTACCAAATTGGACAATTATTTCTAGAGCTTCTTGTGTTCCTTCTTTCTGATGTTGCTGTCATTGGGAACTGCTAGCATCTTGCACCCTGCTGTTATGTGCTGGATTGTCTCAGGGGCATCTTTACACAGCCTGCACCTGGGGTATTGCCTGGTGTGATAGACCCCAGCCTCTATGGAGCTTGTGCTCAAAGCTTGTTCTTGTGCTGCCATGATTAGTGCCTCTGTGCTGGCTTTCAGTCCAGCTTTGTCCAGCCACTGGTAGGATTTCTGGATATCAACCACCTCCTCTATCTGCAAGTGGTACATACCGTGTAGGGGCCTGTCCTTCCATGACGGTGCCTCCTCTTCCTCCTCATTGTTGGGTTTCGGCTGTGCCTGAGGTATTCACTGGGCACACAGTCGATTGGGGCCATCTTACTGATGTATTCGTGGATGTTTGTTGTCTCATCCTGGACCGTGGTGCTGACACCCACCAGTCCCCGGCCTCCTTCCTTCCTCTTAGCGTACAGCCTCAGGGTGCTGGACTTGGGGTGAAACCCTCCATGCATGGTCATGAGCTTCCTTGTCTTGATGTCAATGGCTTCTATCTCCTCCTTTGGCCAGCTTATTATCCCAGCAGGGTACCTGATCACCTGATCATGGGCAGGGCATAGGTGTTGATAGCCCAGATCTTGTTCTTACCATTCAGCTGACTTCTCAGGACTTACCTGACCCTCTGCAGGTACTTGGTGGTTGCAGCTTTTCTAGCGACCTCTTCAGGGTTCCCATTTGCCTGTGGGATCCCGAGGTATTTGTAGCTGTCCTCTATGTCAGCAATGTTGCCTTGTGGTAGTTGGATCCCCTCAGTTCTGACTACCTTCCCTCTCTTTGTTATCATCCGACTACATTTCTCCAGTCCGAATGACATTCTGATGTCATTGCTGTATATCCTGGTGGTTTGGATCAGTGAATCGAGGTCTCGTTCACTCTTGGTATACAGCTTGATGTCATCCATGTATAAGAGGTGGCTGACAACTGCTCCGTTCCGTAGTCGATATCCGTAGCCAGTCTTGTCAATGATCTCACTGAGGGGATTCAGGCCTATGCAGAACAGCAGTGCGGACAGAGCATCTCCTTGGCATATCCCGCACTTGATAGTGACTTGTGCTATGGGCTTGAAGTTGGCCTCTAGTGTTGTGTTAATGTCACAATACCAACCCACCTCGTTTATCCAGGCTGGGTACTGGCAAAAGTGACCCGAAATAGGCACTCTGGCGGACTTTCTTTGTGTGTGTGTGTGTGTGTGTTTTTAAGTATTTTCAAACCTTTTGATCCACAAAAAGTGAGAGTAAAAGAAGAACTGACTGCATTACAGTCAGAGTGGGAACAGCGGCTTCGCTTATTTGCAGTTTGGACACGTAGAGTTAACATCTCCTGCTCTGACAGCAGCTCGGGGTGACTGCTTCGTGACAACGATCCGCCGCCTGTGAGTGCTTTGGCACGGGCGAGGTGCCCACGGCAGTACCCACTGCTTGTTGAGAGTAGGAGCGATACGTGCTTTCATGTCGAAAAGTGGTCATAAGTCTTCCTAATTACACCAGCACATCTGGCGACTTTTGCTGGTGTAATTAGGAAGACTTATGACCACTTTTAGTCGCTTTTTAGAAAAAAAGTTGCTAAGGGGATTTGAAAATTTGCTAAATATAGCGACAAAGTTGCTGAGTTGGCAACACTGTGCTTATGCATTATAGGGTCACTGGGGCTGGAGCCTATCTCAGTGTCAACGGCCAGGAGGTGGTATACACCTTGGACAGGTCGCCAGTCTGTCACAGGGTTAACACATAGAGTCAGACAACCATTCGTACACACGTTCACCCCTGTGGGGAATTTAGAAACATCAATTAACCTAACCCTACTAACTGACTTACTGAATGAGGCCCATACATTTTGTATTTGCTTTTTATTTTTATTTGCTTCTTATTTTATATGCTTTCTTTTGCTAGACTATTAAACATTAACAGTTATTATGCTATTAACACAGATTCCTTTTTTAAGTTTTTTTTTTCTTTTAAATTTTTTCTCTGAAATGCCACATGTACATTCTTCTGTGTGTATTTTAAAATTTGTATTGTCTGCTTTTGTATTTTTTAAACTTTTAGCTTTTTTTGTTTTTCTGCAATCAGTGTAATTTATAAAATCAAAACAATAAAGGAACAAAAAAATAACAAAATACTGTATTTTTCAGACCATAAGGCGCACCGGATTATAAGGTGTACTGTCGTTGAACGGGTCTGTTTTCATAAATTAGGTGCACCGAATTATAAGGCATATTAAGCGAAACAAAACAGTCAGATAAGTCAAACTTTACTCAACTCATTCTTCTTGCTTCCTCCACTTCCGTACCATTGATTCATTAATGTTGAATTATCTCGCAGCTGCTCTATTCCCGTGTTGTTGCAATATACTAATGACTAACATGAGGTTAGTCATTAATATACTCCAACAACACGATTGTGGATGGATTTTCTCAGTTGTTCTCCTGACTGAAGTTTGGTCCGTTTACAGCATTTGTCCATGCGATTGTATTTGTCCCTAACCATCAGGAAACCTCATGTTAACTTAAGTTAGCATTCATTCTCCAGCTTCACTGTGTTTATGTTATGATAACTTAGCTGTGAAGCTAGCGATCAGGTAGCACATCATTATATACCAGCTAGCCCAACTTCAGTAACCCTACAAAAGTCACTGCTGTTTAGTTTTCTGTCTTCATTTCTGTTGGGAGTGATAGAAGATCTGTATGTTTTAATTTAGACAGTTTTTAACTCTCAGTGATGCTGCAGTGTTCATTTGACTTTGGGACCTGAAGCGTAGTTTGGACCCAGATTACTCCGCGAGACTCCTTACTACGGTAGCTGTAATGCTCCAACAATCCATCAAGCGGTGCGGCTTCATAGCTTACCAAAGTCCGACTAAAACATTTTTTTTGACAGATTTTTGAGCGCTGTGTACCACATAAAATTGGTTCGAGGTCAGTAAGCACAACCAGAATTCAAACATAAGGTGCACTGGATTATAAGGCACACTGACGATTTTGAGAAAATTAAAGGACTTTAACTGCGCCTCATAGCCCGAAAAATTTGGAAACTGTTTTTTAGCAGTCAGTGTTTGGTGTTGTTGGACACTGAAGCCATAGGAATGTGTTTGGAGTGTACAGAAGTTACATTTGCTTAAGATTAATTCCTGTGGACCATAACCTCAGGAAATACAGAAAGTACAGAAACCAGTTGGAGAGCCAAGGATATTCAAGTTCTAACGCGAATAAAGTTGTACTCTCATTTCCTCAGGCTCAAAATTAGTTATCCTATCTAAAACTACCATAATGAATGTACGTTTCAGTGGCAAAGAGCAGATTGTTCCCATTATTACACATGCAAATATACATTCACTACATCCCCCACCCACTGTCTCCATATTGGTCTATGTCTTAGTCACATTGTTGGTGTCAGTTAAACCACCTTGTGTTACCTGCTCGGTCTGTTACCACGTCTGAAGATGCTGTTCAAATAAACACAGATGCTGCTTCTTTTTAAATACATTCACTGTGGTTAGCAACCAACATGACAGCACACTGCTGTTTTATGTTCCCATTAACATATTAAACCACTGACATCTATTAAAAACACGGCCTCACTAATGCAGCACTGTGTATTTCTGAAAACCACACGCTCAAATTAAGGTAACTCAAGTTAACTGACACATGAACTGACACTAAAACATTCCATCTCTGTTATGATAGTTCAGTTAAGTATTTATATGAAAATGAAACACAGTGTTCTTCCCCTACTTCCCCTTCCATAGATGCAGCACATGAGCTTGTGTGAGTTTCTTTCTTAACCGAGCATGAGCCAAGTAACAAGAATTTCAGATTACTCGTAGTACTAGTAGCTGTGCTTCAATTGTGCTTCAGCAAGAAACATTGTTATGTTTGCTGTCTGATGCTCAGTTAGTAACCTGTTATGTTGTAAACTGTTTGGATCAATGACTGTAGAAAACATGGACGATGTGACAGCACCTAGTAGTGATGCTACACACCTGCTACACATTTCCAAAAAATTGTTTTCAGATTTTCAAGCCCCAAGTTGTTGGGATCTGCAGGAAATGCAGATCATACATTGTAAAAAGGGCCCAAATGCAGACAGGCACAGGTAGACCGCACAGAAAAAAAACTAAATGTTTAGCTGATTAAATAGCTGATGAAAGTACAACATAACAAAAATAAAAGCATACAAAAGGAAACAGACAGTCTGACAATGGACAAAGGGAGACTAAGACAAACAAATATACAAACAAACTAAGAACTGAAGGCTAGACCAAATACATGTCAGAATACATGAAGCACATATTAAACCATGAAACAACATAGAATATTCAAATAAACACTAGTTAGTTCAGAAACATAGAAACGCTGGATCAAATGACCCAAGACCAATGACTACTAATGACTCTTTGTTTGAGATATATACATATATACTCTGAATTGCCCCCATGGGATAAATAAAGTTATGTTGAAAACCCCCCCAAAACAGAACAAACATATTTTAGGTCTATTTTAGTATTAGTATGTTCAGCCGTGTGTTACTCAGGGGAATAACATTGTTTGAGCACTTGCACAGTTAAAATTGTATTTATTGTACTGCTGTGTATTTTGATTCCACTCTGGTGCTATTGGACAGTATGTCATTAGCGTTAGATAATTTTATGGAGTAATGTTTTTTTTCTAGTTAGGTCACCATTTTATTCGTATGATCAAGGTGCAATATGGGTGATGCATTTAATGACTTTCTTTAATTAAAGCAATTATTCCATCTGCTTTAGGTTTTTCATTTCCTGACTGGCTCATTGTCTCCTGTGATCCATTCAGCACATCGTTAGCTTCATAGCATAAGTGCCTAAGTCATTGTCTGGTCAAAGTGACTTAGGCAATTATGCTATGAAGCTAACGACATGGGACTTCAGCACTGCCTCAAGCTTTTACAAGCTCAGAAAACAGTGTGGAAGGACTTGCTTGGAAAACTCAACTGCCTGCCAGCTCTCCACCAGTTTTACTGTCAACCTTATTCGCGAGAGGATTCATTTCCATGCAAGTTTTTTCCATCTCCCAATTTCACAAATGTCAGTGTTCAGCAGTTCACCTCAAACTCAGCTAACATCCTTCCCACCATTTGCAGAGCTCCTGGTTTAAATAAAACATTTATGCCTCTTGCTACTAGTATCTGACTTCGGAGTCCATCTCAGCCACCATGACATCATAAGTGTGGCTTGCATGTTATTTCTTGTTTTTTACGGCCATGATTCATTTTAGATTATTGTAGATCATTTTGTTATATACTAAAGATACAGCTGTCTTTTTCTTATCCCTGTGTTATGCTTAACCCCTTGACCCCTGCGTGTAGAACTGGAGGTGTGCAGAAACTCCCTAATTGAGTGTCCTTTTTTTTTCTTAGGGTACTCAACTACGGTGGGAACTTGTACAAGTAGGGTCTGTTTCTTCTGTTCGAGTGATTTCCTTACTGCACTGCTGTGTGCTCTGTGTGGACTGAATTCCTTCTTGTACACATAAAACTTTCAAAAGACAACTCCAGCAGATTTCTTTTATTTAGGTACTAAATTTCCACAGCATCAAAATTTATGTTGACATATATTGAAATGCATCACTTTACACGACTTCACCAAACAAATTCTAAATGTGGTAATTTACAAATAAACAAAGGAACTGTAAATGGTAAATGGCCTGTATTTGTATAGCGCTTTACAAAGTGCTTTACATTACAGCATTTGCTAAGTGTTAAAGATAGACATTTGCTTTAACCAGAAGAAAATTTAAGACCAACTTACTAGTGCATGTGCATTTCTTCATTCCTGTGAAAAAACGATCACACCATTAATGTGATCGATTTACTCTTTTTTTTCTTCCTCTGATATCAGTGTACTATTTTCACAAAAACTATGTTCTGAGTCTGTACTCTGTAAATTAGGGCTGGCCACAATTTCTATGTATTGTAAAAGTTTCTCTATGCTTAGTAACAGTTTCTCAGATGCTGTCACTGTTTCATTCATGCTCCATTTGCATTCTAAGACTTTTTTTTTTAGATCTAAAGATGGTGCACTGGAGGAACCTTTATCTTGCTCCATTAAGTGCATTTTACTGGCCTCCACCACTTCCTCCATTTTCATTAATTGCAGTTTAAATTTATCTTTCTCTTCTTTCATTTCTTTCTTGTGTAACATCAGTGTCCCGACCATGTTTTTATACTCTTCCTTCTTCTTCTGTAAATCTTTTGTAAGCTTGATCATGTCATCCTTCATTTTTTGATTCTCTGTGTGATCCAGGTTCTCTTGTTGTTGGGTTGTAGTGGTTTCTGTTATCAAACAGACAAACAGGAAGTTTCACAGCTAATGTGTTTGATGCACTGATGCTTGAAAGTTTAACGGGACACGCAAGAACAACTTAAATGTGACTTAATATTAAATATCAGTAGGACATTTAAATAATACATTTTAATTCAAATGTGTTTCAGTAACAAAAATATTTTCAAAAAACTGGGTAGAAACCCATCTGTAATTTTATTGCTACTTTAACAAAACGTATAAACAGACATATAAAGAGTTATTCTATGAATATCACAATTCCAAGAAGGTTAAAACTTATAAATTGATGACTTAACTTACTGTGTTTGTTTTTCCACACAGCAAAGATGAGTACAAGGACACTCATGACACAAGCAGTCAAGCTAATGGCAATGCAAGAGCCAGAGCTACACGGGGTCCCAAAAAAATCAACTGAAATATGAGAAAAAGTTAGACTTATATATATATATATATATATATATATATATATATATATATATATATATATATATATATATATATATATATATATATATACAAATATAGAAGTATACCCAAATAAAAAAATGTTTCTACCTGGAACATGTGTGTGTCTCTCTGCTCTGGTTGGTGTTCCTCTGTTGGACTCTGCAGGTGATGTTGTTGCTGTGTCTCTTCTCCACAGTCACTCTGCTGCTGACAGTATAGAGGTCATCAGGACCTCTGAGGGTCTCTGTAGGTCCAGCAGAGAGGAGGTTTCCCTCACCGTCCAACCACAGCAGCTCAGGCTCTGGATACCAGCCTGCAGACTCACACTGTAACACCACTCCACTTATGGATTGGTCAATCCCAGCTAACTTTACAACTGCCTGGGAAACACTCCCTGATGAGCAAAAAAAGCATCAATTGTAGGACACAGTAATAATTATCACACCAAGTGTGTTGTACTAATGGCCATTAAAACATATCTGAATAAACATATGAAAAAGACACAAAAATAACTTCTGCTTACCAACAACAAGCTGGGCAGTAGTCTCTTTATCCAAATCTGGAAAGTAACATCTGTATATTCCTCTGTCTGAGTGTTTTACTTTGGAGAGTTTCAGTGAAATATCTCCATGCTTCAGTTTAGTGATGTCCACTGATGTTCGTCCTTTGAAAGATGAATGCTGATTAACATGAAGGTCTTGACCTTCATGCCACACATGGACAAATCTGGGTTTAAGGTCAGGTCTTGCCCACTCAAAGGTCATGGCAGAAGCATCTGAAGCCGGTTTCAGATGGCATGGCAAAATAATGTCATCACCCACCATCACAGTTACTGCCTGCGATGGACCAACTAACTGAATCTGACCTGCAAAGAAGAATCCTGCAATGAGACACTTATCCATTTAGACTTATTTATAAAATCTTTAATTATATGTAACAGCTGAACACTACAATGTTATGCATTTCTCAAATTCTCTGTACAGTCACTTAGATGACAATATCATTAAAACAAGTATGAGTAAAACCTGATAACGTGATCCTGAACTGTCAGTGACAGAATTAAAATCATGTGTTACTCTGAAAAAAATAAAATACCACACTCTAATAGAGATGCAGTCTTTAGTCAGATCTGTGTTGTTTTTTCCCCCCAAAGTTACCTTCACAGCAGCATGTTAGGAGAAGCAGAACGGGAGCGTGATGAGAAATTAAACGTGTGAGTCTTGATGTAGGCTGCCTCTTACTTTGCTTTAGCAACATGATGTTCTGTGAAAAAAAAAATAAGTAAAATAACCTAAAATATTAAATCATGTTCAGACTGTGTTTGTGGTGTAAACATGTAGGAACTAATGCTGGGAAGATTGATTTGCTGTGATCCAATATGCAACCGCTTAAATGGATGAAAGATAAAACAGATAACAAAAGATGTGTACTAGTTATGCATATGAAAAACAATACAATAGCCGTGTGAGTGAGGGGAAGAGGAGAGTGAAACACCCTTAAAGGGCTGCTTTATAGTCTTCTGAGCTCAACTGTCTCAAGTATGCTGCAAATTAAAAGACTGAACACATTTTATGTTACACTAACTGAATACAGTCTGAAATAAAATGGTATAGGCAAAAAATATTTTGAGTAATAATACTTCCCACATGTGGTCAACAGCGGAAATTACACCTATAAAAGGTCTTTGCCATTGAAATTTTTGTAATATATATTCAGCACCATGAACATTCATATGGTTTATGCCTTTTTACATACACTGGTATCTTTCAGTGTTTTAATAACAAACACGAGCTGACAATTTGTAGTACCAGACTAAGGTTTCCACAGTACTCACTCGTAATGTCATGATCCTGGGTCCGTTTGACCCAGCGTTTTGTGTTTTTCTATTTAGTGTGATTTTTGTTCTGTTCTGTTTTGTGTTTTCTCTGTTCGGCCCGTGTGTGTCCTTGTATGTGTAGTTCCTGTTTTATTGTGACAGTCTGTGTCTTATGTCAGTGTGTCCTGTTTACATTCCCCCACCTCGTCAGCTGTTATGTCTCCCAGGTGTGTTCCCTCCTGTTTCCCATCCCCCTGATTACTGGTGTGTATTTATTGCGTGTGTTCACTCGTCCTCGTTGCTGGTTCGTCTGTGTTGTTTCCCTCGTTCTCCCTGCGTCTCGCCATGTGTGATTTCCCGGACCTCCTGCATCTGTGTTTCTGGTTTGTTTTGTTAGTTTCACCCAGTTTAGGTTTTCAGTTCTCGTTCACCTGCCTTTGTTGTTTGTACCCACGCGTGTAATAAAGACTCACCTGCACCAGAGCTGCCGCCTTTTGGGTCCTCTTTATAAACTCCACACGCCTGCCACACCGGGCGTGACACGTAATGTATATAAGATTTTAAGTCTTTTTAAAAAGAAAACAAAAATCAGATACACCAAACAGCCACACCCAGGGCTTATTAAATAAGGAGCTGAACTTGTCAAAGCAAAACAAAATTCATGCTAAATGTGAAGAAGAATACATACAAATTAAGCTAAATCTCAGCTATACACCCAATCATGTAACTACGATTGCTAGTTTGTTTAAATACGGTTGAACCTGGTAATGGCAGTTTTTATTGAGTTGTTTACAGTACTCCGTCATAGAATACAAATGACCGAGTACTGTAAACAACTCTGCTTCAATAACTTTCATACTCAACCAATTAACCACTGTCTTATGCAGAAAACCCTAACCCTGCCTTATCTTAAAAGACACTATTAAAAATGACCTTTCAAGTTGTCAATTTTAAAAAAATACCTTTCAACATCACAACTGATCATCACAAAGTAATTTGAAAAGAAAATGTCATACCTGTTGTTGTTCTCAACATTTGCTTCAGTGAAGTAAAAAATAGTTGCAAGAAGTCGAATACCATAAGAATGTACCTTGATCTAGGTGTTTTGTAAATCAAGGTGCATTCCGCTTATCTCTGCCTCTAGTAATCATTGACTTTTAATACTTTACCAGCTGAAGCTGACTAAAGAGAAAGGAAAAGAGCAGTTAAAGATACAAAGTGTAGGTAGATCATAGCCAATAATGCATTGTTTTAGTAATTTGTAAGAGGAAAAGGGTTTAATTTCCATACATTCTCTCAACTGATTGTCTAATTTGATGTGGTTTCATGGTGGTGGTTTGTGAATGTGTAGGGGATTCTAACTTTAATCACAGAATTCTGAGGAAAAAAAAACATATCCACACTTTCTTTTTCCAGTTGCCCTATTTTAAAATAATTGTACATAAAATTATACAATCTGTTAAATATTAACAAACTATTTAATATTATATATAATAATAATATTATAGTGCTTGTGGTCTTGGTGGTAGTCAGATGTGAATTACATGACTCTGTGGACAGTAGCGGGACAACCTATACTGCTACCACACTTGCTGCACTGTCACTCTCTACACTGCTGGATGTTGATGTGGACGTAGCTTTACTGTTTGAATCTCCAAAAGTTGAATCTGTTCATCTGGATGCAGCATTTTCAGTGGGTGAAACGTTTCATCGCTCAGTGACTTCTTCAGTCTCAGCTGACTGCAGGTTTCCCCAAACCTTATAAACCTTTATAAGGTTTGGGGAAACCTGCAGTCAGCTGAGACTGAAGAAGTCACTTCGATGAGTGACGAAACGTTTCTCCCACAAAATGCTACGTCCAGATGAACAGATTCAACTTTTGGAGATTCAAACAGTAAAGCTACGTCCACATCAACATCCAGCAGTGTAGAGAGTGACAGTGCAGCAAGTGTGGTAGCAGTATAGGTTGTCCCGCTACTGTCCACAGAGTCATGTAATTCACATCTGACTACCACCAAGACCACAAGCACTATAATATTATTTGCTACAAAAAATTCAATTAAAATTTTTTAAAAGCAGAAATATGCTGAGCAACAAAATTTGTACCCAGCCACTATTGCTAAAAATCATGTGAGAATAGGGGACATTTTCAGAAGCATGTTTCCTGACAGGGACATAGCAAAGCAATTTACTGGTGGGGGGATAAATGTGGCATACCTCACAATGTTTGGGATTGCTCCTCATGAAATTGCTCCTCTCCTCCTCAATAAAAGCTTAAAGCCAAGAAAGAGTCTGCATATGTAGTTTTATTTGATGAAAGTCTAAAAAGGGAAGTGAAGAAATGCCAGCTTGACATTCATATTCTGGAATGATAACCAAGTAAACCTGTGGTACCTTATGTAATTTTTTGTCACACTGCAATGTATGAGAAGATTAAAAAGGTGTATTCTACTATAGTCTTCCAGAATCTTATTCAGCTATCTATGGATGGTCAATATGTGAATCAGATGCCATTCTCATAAGCCCAGCATAAAATTAATAAACAAACAAGAAAAAAATGTATAATGTTTAAAGTTGTGTTTTACATATACTGCACGATGCCTTCAGAGCAGGGTGCGCATCCACAGACTGGGAGCTGGGAAGTGCTCAGTCAATGTCTTAAATGGCTATTCAAGGATGCTCCAGCTTGCAGGAAAGACTACACAGAAGTCACTCGTTCCACATCCTTTCCTATTGATTTTTGTAATTATTAATGGCTGGAAAATGTGGAGGTCGCTGAGTGCAGCATTCAGATTTTGTACATGAGTGCTGCAAAAACTAAAACTGTAACAGAGCCAATTACAAAGTCTTTCAAAATGAACCCCTCCAGTCAGCTTCTTTGTAATGGTAGCCAGGGAAATCACACTATTTTTAAGGTTACACCAGACTGACAAATCCACGCTGCCATTTATGTGCAGTGATCTTAAAAATATGCTGAGGAGTTTAATGGAGAAGTCTATCAAGGCCAATGTTGTGAAAATTGCAGCAAATGTTGCGTGTCTTGCTCACAACATTTGCTGCAAATTTATATCTATATCAATATTGTATAGAAAGGCTGATTCTGTCATTATTATAGAGTCACACAGTGCATGGTGTAGCCCCATAGTTCTTGTGGTGAAGGAAGATGGGTCTATACAGTTCTGAGTTGAGTACTGCAAGGTGAACTGCAAGTGTCACAGTTTGATGCTATCCCCACACCCCAGGTTGACGAGTTTCTAGGGCACTGCTTGTTTTTTTCAAAACACTGGATTTCACCAAGGGCTACTGGGAGATTCCCTTGTCTCCAAGTCCAAGGTAAAGTCCAAGCCAAAGTAAAAACCACCCAAGGAAAAAACATGCTTCTCTAATCTCTGTTGTTTATATCAATTTGTCACACTTCGGTTCGACTTGTTCAGAGAGTGCCTCATGGACTGGGTGCTGTGTCCACACATTGCATATGCTGCTGCCTATTTGAATGATGTCATCATCCACAGTGACACCTGAGTGGAGCATATGCAATAGGTGGCTGGACAGAGATCTCAGATTTCATTCCTGGGATTTGCTAAAGCCACTTGAGCAGTTTGGGGGTCACTGCCCCGAGCGCTCTGATTATACCCTCCACATCTTCTCGAGCTCCTCGCTCAGCCCTTGGAATTTCTTTGGCTTCTCAGCTCCTTCTTCCTGATGTTGCTATCACTTGATATTACTACATCTACAACTATGACCATCTACATCTGGTTGTTGCACATTTGTCAGCTGCACAATCATGATTTCAATCTTATGAAGCAGCCATCAAGAGGATGTTACATTATGTTCAAAAGAGGATTTTCAAACAGCAACAACAATCATGTAGGCTGATACATTTAAATGATGCTAAACTGAAACTAGAGAGGCAAAAGTGTGCTAAGAAATATCCCCCACACCATTGCACCACCACTGCCAACACCAAGGCAGAATGGATCTGGCCTTCCAAGTTTATGCCAAATTTTGAATAAAATCAAATCATTTCAAGTCTCAGACATTTTTCAGTGTTATATCCTTCCAGTCATTTCGGTGAACCTGTGCAAACTTTAATCAGCAGTTTTTGAATTCAGACCAGCACATCCATGCAAAATTTAAGGTCACCTTCTGTTTGATCTTCAGCAAGTCACCTTGACCATATCTACATGCCTAAATACACTAATTTGCTTCCATGTGATCAGATGTCTAGATATTTGTTTTAAAGAGATGCTGAACAGGTGCACCTAATAAAATGGCCAGTGAGTGTATAGGCAGTTTAAAGTTATATTAAATGTAATAAAATATAATAAAATGAATGCCACAGAAAACCATAAGAAAAATCTGAGTATTCTGAAGAAAAAAAAGAAATATGGACAAACCTGAACAAAAATGCTGTTTATAAACACGTGAAAAAAGAATTTGACAAAGGCTTGAGCTTAATTATAAAAAACTGGTGAATTTTCACGTTAAAAAAAGTTGTTCTTTAACATCTTCCACACAATCAAACAGTCTCTTCAGAGGATTCACAGATTTGCGTTTCAGTGGGAGGTAGATCTGTGAATCATCTGCATAACAGTGAAAGGAGATACCATGTTTATTTATTTATTTTTTAAAAGAGCCCATTGGAAGCATTTAAATTGAGAAGCGAATCGGGCCAAAAATAGATCCCTGAGAGACCCCACAAAAGAGCGAGGTCCTTGGGGATGAAGTGTCTCTGAATCTAACAGAGAAGGATCGATAGGTAAGATTTAAACCATTCCAATGCAATCCCTTTAATACCGGCATATTGTACCAGCCGAGAGATTAGAATCCTATGATCCACCGTATCAAAAGCAGCACTGAGCTCCAGTAATATTAAAATGGCGATATCTCCTGAGTCTGTAAAAGTTAAAAGGTTTAGAAACAATGAGCAGTCTCATTGCTATGATGCGTTTTAAAACCAGACTGGAACACTTCACCGATGCCATGATTATCTAAAAAGATCTGGAGCTGGAGGAAGACAACTTTTTCCAGAACTTTTGACAGAAAAGACAATTTGGATTTTGGTATATAATTTGATAGAATTGTTGGGTCCAGGTTCTGCTTTTTACGGATAGGTTCCACCACAGCATGTGTAAAATCAGGGGGAACAAACCCAGACTGAAGACTGCTATTTACAATGGAAAGCAAACATATAACAACAGTGTCAAACACATCTTTCAGCAATCTAGGTGGAATGATATCCAAGGATCATTTTGAAGGTTTCAAGTTATTAACTATTTCATTAAGTAATGAAAAGGACAGTGGCTCGAAGTGATCAAAAAAGGCAAAAGTTGAAGAGTGAATAGACGGGTCAATAGTAGGAAGAATAATGTGGGACCTGATGTCTACAATTTTGTTAACGAAGAATTTCAGAAGATTTTAGGATTCTCTAAGTGCCTCAAACGATACCTGTAATTGGTCCTTTTCCCACTGTTCTTCCGCTTTTCTACATATCTGTCTAAGTTTTCTTGTATCATTATTCAACAATGGTTGATTTTTAGGTTTTAGATATGTAGTGGTGAATGGAGCAATGGAATCAAGTACTTCCAAACTAGTTAAACAGAGAGAGTTGGTTTTCAGTAGCCAAATGGGTGGGCCTATTTGCAGGTAATGATTTAAATTTTTATACAAACAAGCGAATTGATCTGCAGTATTTGAGTTAATCATAGGAGATCTGTATTTAGGCACATCTGATTTGATGGACTGACCTAAGAGAAGAAACTCAAATAGTACAGGCATGTGGTCAGAAAAATTAATGTCACCTATTTCAATGTCAAGAAGTGACAGGACACAAGATAGTACCAAACCCAAAGTATGACCACGTTCATGTGGTGGGCCGTTGACTGACTGAACAAGATTAAAAGAGCCTATCAGATTTAAAAAGTCATTTGCCAGCGGACTGTTTGGGCAGCAAACATGAATGTTAAAATTTTCTACAATTAAAATACTGTTATAACTTGGTAAAATTCTTGTCAAAAATTCAGAAAAGTCTTGTATAAAGTTCTTTTTATATTTTGGGGGTCGATACACCAGCGCACATAAAACCGTGGAAGACAAACGAATTTTAAATAAATGCAGTTCAAAGCTGTCATAGGCATCAGCTGTTAACTGACGACAGTTGAAGCAGTTTTTATAAACAGTGGCTAATCCCCCGCCCCAGCCCGTAATTCGTGGTGAATTGAGGTAGTAGCAGTCTCGGGCAACAAGTTTAGAAAACGGGCTCAACTCACCCAAGTTGAGCCAAGTTTCAGTGACCAGGAGAAAGTCCAAATTATGAGTGGTGAAAAGGTCATTCAGGATGAAAGTTTTGTTAGCTAATGACCTAGCTTTAACCAGGGCCAGTTTAGCTAACATAATGTTCTGGCTGGGATGATCGACGTAGAGGGCGAAGATTCTGGTAATCCACTCCATCCTTGCGAAGACATGGGGAAGGATACCCTGGACGCTGGATATCTTGAAGTGGAATCACAGGTACAATCCAGCAAGGTCCGATTCCTGGGAACGCCAGGAGATGAACAACTTGCTGTCCGAGGCAAAGTTCTTTAGAAGAGCACAAGGATTAGTCAATGGGAATGCTGCCGTGTAAGTAGATACGCAGTTTCTGAGTTTTACCAGTATTCCACCCCGTTTCCCTCGCCTTCTGTAGTATTTCTTCCTGAGGGGAAGGCTAGATGGATAACGGCGAAGAAACAGTGGTACAGTTTCTACCACAAGTGGGACTCGGTAATCCTCACCTCCTGGAGCCATATGATACTGCTCATCAACAGTGACTTGGATATTTAATAGCGATTGGAAATCATACACAAAAAGAGTAGAGACATTGTTCAGAAAAACAGATTTAAACAGAGCAAGTAGAATCAAAACAGGTAACAGCTGACGGTGAACCACACACACAGGTGCCATCTTGCAAAATAAAAATAAATAAAGGTCTGGATGCTCAGTCTGAGGTTACAATCATACAAAAACTTAAATTATCCACAGGGTCAGTCTCTGTAACATCAGACGAATTGCAAAGTTCCCACATAACTCCCTCAGAATGAGCTGATTTCCTTCCACAGTAACTTTAACATGTACAGTGCATCCTGAAAATAGTCACAGGGCTTAACTTGTGGCACATTTTGTCGTGTTACACCCTTATTTCAAAACTGATTAAATTAATTTTCACCTCAAAATTCTACACGCAATACTCCATAATGACAAAGAGACAAAGTTTAATAAAAAACAAAAATATAACAGTTTATGTCTGTAGACAGGTCTTGTTTGTAGACCTCAAAGACAGAGTTGTATAAAAGCACAGATCTACAGAAGGGTACAGAAAAAAACATGTCCAGCAATCTACAGAGACATCCTCGTTGATAACCTGCACCAGAGTGCTCTAGACCAAAGACTAGGGAAAAAGGTTTATCTTCCAACAGGACAATGACTCTAAGTACAGAGCTAAGACAATAAATGAGTGGCTTTAGGACCACAGTGTTGTATAAAAGCAAAGATCTACAGATGGGTACAGAAAATAATTTCTCCAGCACCAAAGGTGCCAGTGAGCACAGTGGCCTGCATCATTCGTAAAATAGAAAAAGTTTGGAATTACAAGCACTCTTCCTAGTCCTGGCCACCTGGTCAATCTGACCAATCAGGGTAGAAGGGCTTTAGTCAGGGCTTTTACTCCTCAGTAAAAAGCACATGAATGCCCATCTAGAGTTTGCCAAAGAGGAAGGACTCCCAGACCATGAGAAACAAAATGATTTGGTCTGATCTGAACCAGCTACTTCTCATTACCTGGCCACTGCCATGCCTTCAGTGAAGCAAGGAAGTCCCTTCATCATGATGTGATGATGGTTTTTTCATCAGAAACTGGGACTTGTCAGGGTTGAGGGAAAAATGAATGCAGCAATGTACAGAGACATCCTTGTTGATAACCTGCACCAGAGTGCTCTAGACCAAAGACTAGGGAAAAAGGTTTATCTTCCAACAGGACAATGACCCTAAGTACAGAGCTAAGACAATAAATGAGTGGCTTTAGGACCACTCTGTGAGTGTCCTTTCTTTCCCTCGCCAGATGCCAAGACTTGAACATGATTGAACGTTTCTGGAGAGATATGAAAATGGCTGTGCACAGATGCTCCTCATCCAACCTGACAGAGCTTAAGAGGTTCTGCAAAGAAGAGTGTGAGAACCCTCCCCAAAATGAGGGAAGGTGGTCAGAACTGAGAGGATCTCACGACCAGAAGGAAACATTGCAGACACTGATGGCAGCTACAAGTACCTGGGGATCCTCTGGGAAAATAGGAACGACACAGAGGCTGCTAGGAAACCCGCAACCACCAAATACCTGTAGAGGCTCAGGAAGTCTAGAGGAGTCAGCTGAATGGGAAGAACAAGATCTGAGCTATCAACACCTATGCCCTGCCAGTGATCAGGAACACTGCTGGGATAATAAGGTGGCCAAAGGAGGAGATAAAAGCCACTGACATCAGGACAAGGAAGCTCCTGACCATGCATGGAGGGTTTCACCCCAAATCCAGCATCCTAAGACTGTATGGTAAGTAAAAGGTGCAGTGACCCTGTAGTTGGGCGAGTTGCTCCAGCAGATCCCAGGAACAACATCCAAGATCTCTGTCCAGAAGAGCGCAGCCCTATGAACAGCAAAGATACTGCACAGGATCTTCAAGCTCCCAGGCCTCTGGTAGAGGACCTGAGCTTGGAGGATAGACCGCCTGCAGGGGCGAGAGGGGAGTTATATACATACAGTGTTGGGAAGGTTACTTTTAAAATGTATTCCATTACAGATTACAGAATGCATGCCCCAAAATGTATTCTGTAACGTATTCCATTACGTTACTCAATGAGAGTAAAGTATTCTGAATACTTTGGATTACTTAATATATTATCATGCTTTTTACAACTACATGAATGTACTATTGCTGTGTGATTTATTGCTATTACTGAAGGCTACTCGCCACACCAATACCAACTAGATTTTAAAATCTTAATATAAAATGAGTAACAGTAGGGTGGACAATAATTAGGGCTGCACTTTTTGCAGCAATCTCATATAGAAAACTATTCCGCACGTATATAAAACATGTCTGCGGCTCCGAACCGTAGTAAAGGGACCTCTGACTAATACGGTGGGTTCCGTGTCGGGCTCGTAGCCGAAAACTAGCTTTGCTTTGTTGTCTGGGTCAACTTCCAACCTCTGGAAACTCTTTGTGGCACTGTGACTTGGTGTTCGCTCTCTCTGTGGTAGAGTATCACTTCCTGTTCCTGCTCAAACACAGTGGTGTTTTTGAGTAGCTTATCTGCTTAGCAATTTAATTAAAAAACTGTTAGATACATTCTTTTTTCATAGTATAATCTTCACATGCTTCATCCGAAGCACACTCTCTGTGTACTCACTACCTAATTTATAGCCAAAGTATTCACTCACCGTGTCTTTACTGTTTCTCTAGCTTAGCTTAGCTCGTAGCCAACTCGCTAGCAGCATAGCCTCTTCACCTGTCCCTCCTGCACTTTCCTGCTCATTGTGTCTGATGTTTAGTTACTCCTTGGCCTCCTTTAGCAGTAGTGATACTTCTAACAAATGTAGCATATTTTCAGCTCTGGAGGCCAGGATTACTGAATTGGAGACTCGGCTTCGCACCCTTCATTCACCCGTAGCTAGCCAGGCCCCTGTAGCTGGTGCAGCCGAAGATAGCGTAGGCCCCGCTAGCTATTCCCCGGCAGACCCCAAGCAGCTGGGGAAAGAGTGCAGCTGGGTGACGTTGAGGAGGAAGCATAGTCTTAAACAGAAGCCCCAGGTACACCACCAACCTGTTCATGTGTCTAACCATTTTTCCCCACTCGGCGACACACCCGCCGGGGGTTAAACTCTGGTAAATTGGTGATTCTGTTCTCAGACATGTGAAGCTAGAGACACCGGCAACCATAGTCAACTGTCTTCCAGGGGCCAGAGCATGCAACATTGACGGAAATTTAAAACTGCTGGCTAAGGGTAAACGTAAATTCAGTAAAATCATAATTCACGTCGGCAGTAATGACGCCCGGTTATGCCAATCGGAGGTCACTAAAATCAATATTGAATTGGTGTGTAACTTTGCCAAAACGATGTCGGACTCTGTAGTTTTCTCTGGTCCCCTCCCCAATCAGACCAGGAGTGACATGTTTAGCCGCATGTTCTTCATAAATTGCTGTCTGTCTGTGTGGTGTCCAAAAAATGATGTGGGCTTCATAGATAATTGGCAAACCTTCTGGAGGAAACCTGGTCTTGTTGTTGTTTTAATCATTAGAGAAAAAATTACCAATAATCATCCCACAGATGTAATATTATCTACAGCTACTTTTAGTACCATTGATATTCATTTAGACTCTTTTTCTCCAATTGATCTTTCTGAGTTAACTTCAATAATTACTTCCTCCAAACCATCAACGTGTCTTTTAGACCCCATTCCTACAAAACTGCTCAAAGAAGTCCTGCAATTAATTAATGCTTCAATCTTAAATATGATCAACCTATCTCTAATAATCGGCTATGTACCACAGGCCTTCAAGCTGGCAGTAGTTAAACCTTTATTTAAAAAGCCATCCCTAAACCCAGCTGTCTTAGCTAATTACAGGCCAATCTCCAACCTTCCTTTCATATCAAAAATCCTTGAAAGAGTAGTTGTCAAACAGCTAACAGATCATCTACAGAGGAATGGCTTATTTGAAGAGTTTCAGTCAGGTTTCAGAGCTCATCACAGCACAGAAACAGCTTTAGTGAAGGTTACAAAAAATCTTCTTATGGCTGCTGACAGTGGACTCATCTCTGTGCTTGTCCTGCTAGAGTGTAGCGTTCGATACTGTTGACCATAATATTCTGTTAGAGCACGCTGTAGGTATTTCAGGTACTGCACTGCAGTATATATATATATATATATATATATATATATATATATATATATATATATATACACTGCAGCGCACTATATTATGGTACAGAGAGATCAAAGGCAGGAGAATAAACCAGCTGTTCTCCACAGAACCAGCCAAGGTGTACTCTCAGTGGCAGGGCAACAATATGAGAACACTTAACACCAAGGCTGGAGACAGAGCAATACTGGAAGAGCATATGGGAGAAGGACGCAACCCATAATGGCAGTGCTCAGTGGCTTTTGGATCTGAGGGCAAACCACAGGAACCTACCTGAACAGGGTCCGGTAACCATCACAGTGGCAGACATCCAAGAAAGGGTGTCAAGTATGAAGAGCTGGACAGCACCAGGCCCTGACATGATTCACGCCTACTGGCTGAAGAAGCTAACTGCACTCCATGAGCGTCTGACAGCTCAAATGAACCAGCTGCTAGTTGACGAGAGACACCCGGAATGGCTAACCGAAGGCTGGACAGAAGGCCGGATGGATCCTGAAATGCCTAGAACTGTACAAGATCAACAGGACCCCAGGAGCCTTCATCAGGAACTCAATGGAGATGTGGCGTACAAAACTAGAGGCTAATTTCAAGCCAGGTCAGGCAAGTCCTGAGGAGTCAGCTGAACGGTAAGAAAATGTTCCGGGCTATCAACACCTACGCCCTGCCGGTGATCAGGTATCCTGCTGGGATAATAAGCTGGCCAAAGGAGGAGATAGAAGCCACTGACATCAAGACAAGAAAGCTCCTTACCATGCATGGAGGGTTTCACCCGAAGTCCAGCACCCTGAGGCTGTACACTAAGCGCAAGGAAGGAGGCCGGGGACTGGTGAGTGGTGTCAGCACCACAGTCCAGGATGAGACAAGAAACATCCACGGATACATCACAAAGATGGCCCCAACTGACAGCGTGCTCAGTGAATACCTCAGGCAGCAGAAACCCAAGAAAGTGGACAAGAAAGGCGACGAACCATCATGGAAAGACAGGCCCCTGCACGGTATGTACCACCGGCAGATAGAGGAGGTGGCTGATATCCAGAAATCCTACCAGTGGCTGGACAAAGCTGGACTGAAAGACAGCACAGAGGCACTAATCATGGCAGCACAAGAACAAGCTCTGAGTACAAGATCCATAGAGGCTGGGGTCTATCACACCAGGCAAGACCCCAGGTGCAGGCTGTGTAAAGATGCCCCTGAGACATTTCAGCATATATATATATATATATATATATATATATATATATATATATATATATATATATATATATATGCTTTGTGCAGTCCACTATGCTTGAGCCTGACAAAACACTTACACAGGTAGGTGAGGTAGCCCAGAAAGACATAAAAGCATAAGTCTTTTTGATTTTAAGTGGTATTTACAGATGCATAAAACAAATCCAACAGGAGTCTGGTTGGACAATTTTTCAAGCCACCATGTTACCCCAGAAATTTTGAATGGTGTTACAGGTGATTCACTTTGACAAATGTGATATAAGACCAGGCTGTAGTCAACAATCATCAAGACAAAATAGCAGTGATCAGAGAAGTTTGGGAAAAGTGTGTGGAGTCCCAGCCACTCATCTATATCCCAAGTCCAAACATTACTGTATATGCCAAGCAGGAAAAATTATGTTTTTTGTTTCTGTTTAAAAGAGCCACATGGAATGGGTGCCGCTTTAGCTCAGTGCAATGAGTGGGTGACCACATACCATATGGCTGAGAACAGCCTGCCCCGGTTCGAGTCCCACCCATGGCCCTTTGCCAGATGTCTTGCCCCTGTTTTCCTGTCCTCTCTTTATTGTATCTATCAAATAAAGCTGAAAAACACACAAAAAAATGTCACATGGAACATAGGTGGTTTCAGGTAAACGAGGCCTCGTCTGCCTTCTGAATCTCTAATAGTGTTAACAATGAAGTTTATTTTTCTGTAATTAATAAGGCTACACCTAAGTAAGTCTTAAGTAAGTTAAGTAAGTAAGTCTTTGTTTTAAATTGTAACATGCTGAGAATGTGTGAGGGAAGTGTGGAAGCGTATATGTACAGATGTTTATGATATATAAGTCTCGTGTAGAAAAACAAACTCTGACTGTAGGTAATTTGATTGATTGGAATTTGCACATTTTATCCAGTCTAATCCACATTGTCATGATGAGCTGAGTTAACACACCTGCATACATAGCAGGGGAATGAAGTATTGTCAACAGCAGTGCCATTAACACATATTTTAAGTATATTTTCCAAAGATTTCCTGAGTACTGAATGCTTTGTGGTGTGGATGAAGGTGATCCAATTTAGAGTTGTGTAAAACTGTTTGCCCCCTTCCCGATTTCCTATTTTTCACACTTGAATGTTTCAGCTCATCAAACTAATTCATATTAGACAAAGATAACACAAGTAAACACAAAATGTAGGTTCTAAATGCAGGTGCTTATTATTAATGGGAAAAAACATCAAACCTACATGGTCCTTTTTGAAACAGTGATTGCCCCCTGAACTTAATAACTGGTTGGGTTATACTTAGTGTAACAGAGTTAGAAAATAGCTTAATGAATTTCCTCAAAATTGATGTGCTTTGTGACTAGTTGGAGCCACCTGGTGGACAAATACCGCAACTGCAACTGTTAAGGTTCCAAATCGCTGCACAGCGCATGCCTCAGCAAAGGAAAATACTCCCAAGCTGGTGGTAGGTGCTTGTGAGCGATACTGTTGTTAATTGTGTATGTGTATTAATTAAAACATTCTTATAGTGGTAATTGTCAACATGTATTTTGATTGTAAGCAGTACTAGCATGTATCCTGAAGGTTACGGGCATTTTGATGCATGGGTAGTAACTTTATTCACGAGTAGCATTTTTAGTTAGCATGCTAAGCTAAGCTAATACTCGTTAGCTAGTCGGGTGCTTTTTGACTTGCACTCAGCTCTAATGTTTCTCTGTGTGATTGTAATTGTTCTAATTCTTTTTAACAGAACTGAATGTTGCAGTTGCTTTGCACACTGTTAATGACGACTGTTTTCTTTGTACCAGGTAGGCGCTGTTAAGTGTAAGTTTTAATTGATGCTGTTGTATAGGAAAAAAAAAGATGAACAATGATGATTGTTTTATAATAGAAAAGCTGTTTTTGTTGGTTTGTGTTATTGTTGGTTAGGAAAAAGGAGAAAAATAAATAAATAATATTGCTACTATACGATCACAGGTTTGGTTTCAGCTAGAACTTTTAAAGAAAGATTTTGTTGATGTTGTGTTGTATCTTAATCATTTGTTAAGTGTTATGATTGGGGAAAAAAAAAAGGAAAATACTCCCAAGCTGGTGTTGCCAGAATAAAGAGGGAGCCCAAAGTAAGGGCAAGTCCAGCGTTGCAGTGCCGTCCTTCCTACATGGGCATATCACACCACTTGCACGATAGACTCACAGAACAGCAACAGCTACATTAGCAGCAACAACTGCCACCAAGTGTTTGCAGTAACTGGCAGTCAGTCTTTTACAGCACTGTAGAGGAATTTTGATGCACTCATCTTTGCAGAATTGTTGTAGTTTAGCCATATTGGAGGGTGTTTGGGCATTGTAACAGTCACAATGGTGTGGTGTCTCTTTAAGACAACCCAAGTCGAGGGCTAATGTTGTCATCAGTGTGCGCCACTGCCCTCTCTCTGTGATTGTGTGGACATGTGCTTGCACGCTAGTACATGAGGAAGGACGGGGTTTATGTTTTACCTCTCCAGACACCTTTTTCTTTTGCAACGTATGGGTTGTACGAACACTGTGCGCTGTTTGTTAAGCTGCAGCCGTTCAACCGGGCTTATATGGTTGGCGAAGATGAGGTTTATTAAAGGACACGCTGTGGAATTCCTAATGCAGTGTGAATGTGTGTGTTTTGCCGCCTCCTCTCAACCACTAAACACAACCCGACGTTACAGCATGAACTGCCTTTTTAAGGTCATGTCATGGCATCTCAATTGGATTCAGGTCAGGACTTTGACTAGTCCACTAAAAACTCTTCATTTTGTTTTTCTTAAACCATTCAAATCAAATCAAATCAAATCACTTTTATTGTCACATCACATGTGCAGCTACACTGGTACAGTACATGTGAGTGAAATTCTTTTGTGCGAGCTTCACAAGCAACAGAGGTGTGCAAAGTACAATAACATAAGAACAAGCAAATATAAGAATGGCTAAATCTGAGAATTATATGAATAAATATACTGTATGTACAATATAAGAGTGTATGCATATTACTGAATGTGTATACTAAATATGTATGTCTACGTGTGTGTATATATGTGTGTGTGTGTGTGTGTGTGTGTGTGTATACATATTTTACAAATGAAATAGAGTAAAAATAAAATAAATATATAAAATATACAGAGGTTGGTAGTTGGATATTGTGCAAAACAAGTGGCATTTATATACAGTGTGGAGTGCATCATGTTGAAGTTCTGGTAAGTGAAGGTGAGGTGTCTATGAAGTGTTCAGCAGTCTGATGGCCTGATGGAACAAGCTGTCTCTCAGTCTGCTGGTACGGGACCGGATGCTGCAGAACCTCAGCCATAACCTCTGAAGAGTTTGTGGCTGGGGTGACTGGAGTCCTTGATGATCCTCCCCGCTTTCCTCAGGCACCGCTTCCTGTAGATGTCTTGGAGGGAGGGAAGCTCACCTCCAATTATCCGTTCAGAGCACCGCACTACTCTCTGGAGAGCTTTGCGGTTGTAAGCGGTGCTGTTGCCATACCAGGTGGTGATGCATCCAGTGAGGATGCTCTCAATGGCACAGCGATAGAAGGTCCTGAGGATGCGGGGGCTCATGCCGAATCTTTTCAGTCTCCTGAGAAAGAAGAGGCGCTGCTGCGCCTTCTTCACTGTTTTGTTTGTGTGTACTGACCACGTAAGATCCTCAGCCAGATGTACACCAAGGAAGTGGAAGCTGCTCACTCTCTCCACAACAGCGCCGTTGACGGTGATGGGGGTGTGTACTTCTCTGCACCTTCGGAAGTCCACTATCAACTCCTTTGTCTTTGCGACGTTGAGGGTGAAATGGTTGTCTTGACACCAGTGGGTCAGGGCGCTGACCTCCTCTCTGTAGGCCGTCTCATCACCGTTGGTGATAAGACCCACCACTGTAGTGTCATCCGCAAACTTCACAATGATGTTGGAGTTGCTAGTGGCCGTGCAGTCGTAGGTGTAGAGTGAGTACAGGAGAGGGCTCAGTACACACCCCTGTGGAGCACCAGTGTTCAGTGTGATGGGGTATGAGGTGATGCTGCCCAGTCTGACCATTTGGCGTCTGTCAGACAGGAAGTAAAGGATCCAGCTGCAGAGGGAGTTGCTCAGTCCTAGATCCTGCAGTTTCCTGTCCAGCTTCGAGGGAATGATGGTATTGAATGCTGAGCTGTAATTTACAAACAGCATTCTCACATACGTGTCTCTCTTCTCCAGGTGTGACAGGGCAGCATGGAGTGTCAGGGCTATGGCGTCATCAGTGGACCTGTTGTGGAGGGTCCAGTGAGTCGGGTAGTGCAGAGCAAACGAAGTCCTTGACCAGCTTCTCGAAACATTTGCTCACGATGGGGGTCAGGGCTACAGGTCGCCAGTCGTTTAATGAGGAGATGGTGGAGGATTTGGGTACAGGGACGATGGTGGCCATTTTGAAGCAGGCTGGGACTACAGACAGAGAGAGGGAAAGGTTGAAGATGTGTGTAAACACTCCAGCCAGCTGATCCGCACATGACTTAAGGACGCGGCCGGGAATCCCGTCCGGACCAGTAGCTTTGCGCGCGTTCACCTTCCTGAAGCACTTCCGCACATCCTCCTCAGACACAGTGTGCACACTGTCCGGTCTCATGGTGTTCGCTGTGTCGAATCTAGCGTAGAATACGTTTAGATCCTCACACAGAGAGGCCGTGGTCTGCGGTGTGCTGGTTTTCCCTCTAAAGTCTGTGATTGTGTTTAGTCCCTGCCACATACTCCGAGGGTTGTCAAACTGTTGCTCCACCCTGTCCCTGTACTCACGTTTGGCTGCTTTGATCATCTTCCGGAGTTGGTAATGTGCGTGTTTGTAGTCCGATGTGTTCGCGGAGGCAAAGGCAGTGCTCCATGCCGCCAGTGCCGTGCGAACCTCTCTGTTAATCCAGGGTTTTTGATTTGGGAAGGATTTAACTGTTCTGGATGGGACGACATCTTCCACGCATTTTCTGATAAATCCGCAGACTGACTCTGTGTACTCATCAATGTCATTAGCAGCCACGTGAAACATTTCCCAGTCCGCGTGATCAAAACAGTCCCACAACGTAGACTCTGATTGGTCCGACCAACGGTGCCCCGCCCTTAGGGTTGGAGCTTCCTGTTTCAGCTTCTGCATGTAGGCGGGCAGGAGCAGGATGGAGCGGTGATCTGATTGGCCGAATGGGGCGCGGGGGAGGGCTTTGTATGCATCCCGGAAAGAGGTGTAGCAGTGGTCAAGTAGCCGGTCTCCACGAGTGTTGAAATGGATGTGTTGGTGGAGTTTTGGTGAGACTTTCTTCAGGTTTCCCTTATTAAAGTCCCTGGTCGTGATAAACGCCGCCTCTGGGTGTGCGGTTTCCTCACTGCCGATCGCGCTGTACAGTTCCCTGAGTGCTCGGTCAGTGTCGGCTTGTGGGGGAATGTAAACAGCCGTAATAATCACTGCTGTAAATTCCCTCGGTAGCCAGAATGGCCGGCACTTAATCATCCGGTACTCCAGGTCCAGTGAGCAGAAGGATTTGACCGGGTGCATGTTCGCATAATCACACCAGCTGTTGTTGATCATGAAACACACACCACCGCCTCTGCTTTTCCCAGTAAGCGCCTGTGACCTGTCTGCGCGGTGCACAGAGAACCCCGGTAGTTGTATTGCGGAGTCCGGTACCTTGTCCGATAGCCAGGTTTCTGTGAGGCAGATCACGCAGCAGTCCCGCATCTCTCGCTGGAATGAGATCCGTGCCCGAAGCTCGCACAGCTTGTTCTCCAGAGACTGCACATTAGCCAGTAATAAACTGGGTAACGGTGGTCTGTTGGTGCGCCGTCTCAGTCGAATCAGAACGTAAGATCTTCTCCCTCTGCGTCGGCGTTTGCGGCCTCCAGGGCCAGAGAACAAAGGCGTCTCAGGTGAGATGAATGGGGGGTCTGCAAACGGAGGGTCCGTGTTGCAAAACTTGAACTCCGGAAAGTGATGAGAAAGTCCATTTCTTATGTCCAGTAAGGTTTGTCGGTCGTACACAAGGAGACGTGCTACTCGTGAAAAAATAAAGGAAAAGTAAAATTAAACACAAAAACCAGCTGTTGCTTGGGGGAGGTCGCGACGAGGCTGCCATACTCTGCGCCATCTTGTCTCATTCAGAGTGGCTGGTGTGTTTTGGATCATTGTCCTGCTGCAGAACCAAAGTGTGCTTCAGCTTGAGGTCAAGAACAGATGGCTGGCTAAACAAATGTTTTGGTGGACAACAGAATTCATGGTTCCATCATTTAACTGGTAATTATGAGACAGTGAGTTTTAGATCATTTTACAGAGTAACTTGAAAGGAATGTAACAATTGGTATAATGAATGTCCTTCTCCTTGTTGTAATTAAGTAACGTATTGTATTACTTTTATGAAAAATGTTCTGTGTAACTCTTTTACTTTATTTGTTTGTAATAATTTAATGTAATGGGCCACACACCTTCCAAAAAGTTCCAGTTTTCTGTTGTCAGTCCATAGAGTATGTTCCCAAAGGTCTTGGGGATGATCAAAATATTTTCTTGGCAAATGTGAGACGAGCCTTTATGTTTGTTTTGCTCAGCAGTGGTTTTCTCCTTCAACTCTTCCATGGATGCCCAGTCTCTTTCATATTGTTGAATCATGACCTCTGATCTTAACTGAGACATGTTAAGCCTGCGATTCTTTAATGTTGTTCTGGGTTCTTTTGTGACCTCCTGGATGAGTCGTTGATGTGTTCTGAGTAATTTTCACCATTGTTCCAAGTTTTCTCCATTTGTGTGCAGTGGTTCTCACTGTGGTTCACTGGAATGGCTTTGTAAACCTTTCCAAACTAATAGATATCAGTGACTTTTTTTTCTCAGGTGTTTCTTTAGATCATGGCATAATGTGTTGCTTTTTAAATTCTTGCCTGTGATCTATCCTGATTCACTTTGTCAGACAGGTGGTATTTAACTGATTCCTTGATTCAACAGGGCAGCCAGTAATTAGCCCTGAGTGTGTTTAGTGAAAGTGAACTCTAAACTAAGCTCTACACACAATGTGGTTAATCACAGATAATTCATGATTTCACCGGGTTTATATAATTTTTCTCCCTTAATCAATGAAGTCATTATTTAAAGCTGCATTTTGTATTCACTCAGGTTATGTTTGTCTAATATTAAAATTTATTTTATGACCTGAAACTGCTGGTGTGACAGTAATGCAAAATACTAGGAAATCAGGAAGGGGGCAAACACTTTTTCACACTCGCATTTGCTGTATTATGGAAAACACTGTAGACCATACTAGATCCCTATTGAATATATCTTGATCCCTATTGGTATATGTTAAGGGAAAATTCCCAAATAGAAGGCTGCCAAGTAAAACAGAGACACAGTGAGACAATATAATCAATCACATGTACATGGGTGAATCGTCTCGAGAGAGAGTCACACAGTACACTTCTTTATTGCAGGTTATATAGGCATGTAGGTTACACAGCAGACGGAGGCAGTCTCCGCCTGTTTTCAGAATATAGATTGCTTAACTGACAAATGCATATCTTGCTAAAACGTTCTGTCCGTACTATACTAAACATCTGCTTAAGTGGAACTTTCCGTTCCTCTTTACACAGGAACTTGTCTTCACAGGCATTTGATAAGCATAGGCAAGGCTTCATGTTTATCAGGGTGAATCGTCATTCAGAGTTTACACAATCACAAGCAAAGCATATTTGAATAATAAACAAAATCTTTTCACATTTCCCTCCTGTTGTTTAACTTTCACACTAGTTAAAACACCATTGGTTTATTATCTGTGCATGATTTCTTGCAGCGCATTTTTAATCAGCACGTCATACATTGGTGTATCACAGTATTTCAGTGTCAGGGGGATTTATCATCATCTTCGTCCATGGGCAGTGTCAGGTATGCCTGCACATGAACTGCAACAACTTTATTAATCATTGATTATACACACGGTGAGATACAAGAAGTAAAACAACAGAGTAGGAGTAGAAGAACTCCTACAAAAACCAGTCCTTCATTAAAAGAGATTTCCAGAAACCACTCAACAGCCAGGTAAGCCAATCTTCAGTGTTCGTGACATAGTCCTGTTGCTGAGCGTCCCTGAGTTGTTTCAGCGTGCGTAAGGCGTCGGTCATGTTGGAAGAGTGAACATTATCTGGAATGTACGTACAGCATGTGTTGTTAAAGAGTATACAGAGTCCTCCTTTCTCGGCCAGAACCATGTCCAATGCGACTCGGTGTTGCATCACAGTTATGCGCAGGGCATCAATCTCTTCATTTTGTTGATTGTTGATTTTGCACGAGGCATTCAGGAACAGTCCAAAGCGGTAGTCCAAAGTTTCAATTCTTAACATGTTCTTTCCGGTGCCCACCCATGGAAACAGTGAGTGGAGGACCTTTTGTCCGGTGGTCCAAAGCTTAAATTCCTCTGGCACATCACTGCCATAGATGGGGTCATGTGGTTGCACTGCAGAGACGTCTCGTCGTCGTCTTGTAGTCTGAGAGTCATTTACAGCTGACATCCTGAAGGTGTGGTCTGAAATGAAGATTGGGGCACAGGTGCCCGTCCATCCGGGTGGCAGTATGAAGTAGGCACGTTGTCCACACAGCCAGGCCATTCCTTCCACCCAATAGGTGCCGTTGCTGGGCGCGGACGTGTTTACAGGTGCGCCCTCTCCGTTGGCAGCGGTTTGGTTAAAGTTGGTGGTGTTGCCTAGGGGTCTGTTACCGTTGTTTTGTCGGTAACACATGGAGTGGTTCTTCTCTGGGGTTTGGTCCAAGAACACTGGGAAGTGAATGGACGTGTTCCGATTCGTCACGTTGAAGTTTATCCAGAAGAGTTGGTCACACGTTCCGTTGTCAAGTCCAGCGTTTTCGACGGTGATTATCTCGTATTGGGGTGGTCCCTGGAAGATACTAAAGAAGTTAAGCGAGTAGATGGTAGATGAGCTTGTCTCGTTGATGATGATTTTATTATGCTGATAGCCAACGCCCGAAAAGCTGGCGGCACGTTTGGCTTGTGTTTTGTTCTTTATTGTCCTCGAAAAGTGCGAGGAGTCCTGCTAGGAGCAGGAGGACAGCTGCTAGGACGGCGAGTGTCTTCATGACGACCAAACACACCTAGGTCCTCAGGTGAGTAGACTACTGGCAAGAAGAAGAGGGCGGGATATACCCAATCAGCCCTCCCTTCACCAGTCAGATCACCTGAGGGTAGGGGTGCTGGAGTCTAGGAGTCTGGGCTGTCACTCACTTTTTTGCAGTGGCTTTGGTGAATCCAAGATGGTCTTTCTGCTATCTTACAGGCAGTAGGTGTGGTGAGTAGCACTTGATAAGGACCTTCCCACCTTGGTGAGCTCCAATTTTTCCTTTGGAGTACTTTGATCAGGATCCAATCACCTGGTTTCAACCTGCAAGATACTGGAGAGTTGTTTAGAACAATCTCTTTATTTTCAAGCAATTTCAAGTTGTGAGTTTCTGAGAACTTTGTGTGTCAGTCTCATCCACATTTTTACCAGGCCTATACACTCAGGCCATGGTCTCCCTGTTTCTTCCATGCATTTTCTCAGTCTCTGTTTTATTTCCTAGTGCTTCAGAGACCTTACTGATTACTTCATTAACAAAATGTGTCCCATTGTCTGATCTTATCAGAGTGGGGATGCCATATATTGAAATAAAATGGTTGCACAAACATTTTGCTACTGGCATCTGCTTTTTTTACTGGATAGATTTCTGGCCATTTTGAGATCACGTCTATGATCACTAGAGCGTATTTTGAGCCTTGGCATTCATTTAGCTCAATAAAATCCATGTGGATTGTGTGGAAAGGATGAGGTGGTGTGGGAAAATGACCTCTTTTTGGTCTGAGATTCCTTTGTGCATTGTGTTTTTTTGGCAAATCATGCATGTTCTTACAAATTCTTTTGCTGAAGTTTCGAAATTTAGAGTGTAAAAGTGTTTTGGAGATTATATCTCCTATCCCTCCTGTTGACGCATGGAGAGTAACTCCATGTGTCACTAAGGCTGCTGTTTTGTGTAGAGATTTTGGAAGTATTGGTTTTCCTTCACAAATCATCAAGTCATCTCTTAGTTGCGCTCCGCATTTCAGCCATTTCCTTTGCTCAGCTGTGGGAGCTGCTTTTTGTTCATCCTTTAAAACATCTATTGGTATTTGTGAGGGTGATGTTGACATTAGTGTGTCTACAGTTTGTTGTGCCGCTGATTTTGCAGCTTGATCTGCGAAGTTATTGCCTTTTGTTATGCTTGGGTTGTCTCTTTGGTGTGCTGCACATTTACATATTGCTAGCTGTCTTGGCAGAGTTATTACTTCTAAAAGTGTTTTTAGAAGATTTCTGTGTTGTACTGGATGTCCTGTGGAGGTAACCATGCCTCTATTTTGCCAGATTTTTGCAAAGTGGTGTACTGTAAATGTCAACTCGTGGTTTGGTTTCTTCATCTAGCTTTCTTATGCAGCAATGTGCGTCGCCATCTTCCAGAGTGGGAAGAAGTGTGCTAGGGTTTAGCTGTCCACACTTCGGAATTCTGATGTGTGACTGTGAGAGTAAAATGCCTACATAGGAAAGTTGTCGTGCATGTGTGAGGTATGATAGATTTGCTTGCAGTAAGATGGAGGTCACAGCATGTGGGACTTTAATAATCAATGTGTGTCCTAAAACAATATCAGCGGACTTTTTAACTGCCTCTGCTGCGGCTGCACAAGCCTGCACGCACGTAGGCAGACCCGATGCAACGGAGTCTAATTTACACGAATAAAATGCAAGTGGGCGTTGTTTTTCCCCAAAGGCCTGTGTTAGAACAGCCTTCATATAACCTGCACCTCCATCTACATGCGAGTAGAAAGGCTCATCATAATCAGGCAAAGCCAAAACTGTATTTGTCTGTAATGCCAGTTTCAAGTTACTGAATGCTTCTTCTGCTTTCTCCTTTGTAGATCCAGCACTACATTTTGACTTAGGGCATTTTAGGCAATTCCTTTTTTCAAAGAACTCACACATCTTACATATTTCAAACTTTTAAGTTAGGAAAAAACTTTGCATTGCTTACAGCTCATAGCTCACAGCTCTAAAACTAGGCATTAATAAATCATATGCCTAATAATTATATGTCACTGTGATCCACAAGTATGATCACAAATTTGTTTTTCAAACCAATAAAACAAACAAACAAAAACAAAAAACAAATTGCCGATGGCATCAAGGCTTTATACACATGAGTCAGGACACAAAAAGAAAAGAGAAAAAGCTGCTGCCAGAAACAGAGCAGAAGTGTGAGGAAAAAAAAAACTGAGCTCACAAACAGCTGCATGTGTGACCTTTAATATGCAGCTTCTGCTCTAAAAAACAAATAAAAATGTGTAACTTGCTCATCAGCTTGGTAGTGTCCACATATTTAATTCATTTTATTCAGCTTCTCAAACCTGTAGCTTTAGCTGTTGTATACAGGGTTTGACTCATTAGTTGTTAGTATAGGTTTGCTCTTCATCTTAACAAAGTCTCATCTAAGATGACAGGTTTACAAGCAGGTCAAGTGTCTCTATGCACCTGATTAGTGTAGTTATTTCCTTATTTTCTTCATCTCATATATCATTGTACTGAGTTTGAGCAAACCTTAAGCTTGAATCAGACTACTTTTAACAATCTTCCACCTCGCATCATAACTGACTGAGGTGCCTCTTCCTATTAATAGTATGTCATTATTAATGTTATCATTGTATTGTTTTTCCTTTTTTATAACAGCAATAGTATATTACAATACACTACTTTACTACTAATATACAATAGTATATTATTTTATATTTTATTATGTATCCATCACGGGTCTGTGTGAACCTGCAGCTTCACACCTTCCCAAGCTGGAGACATTTTCCTTGGCTGAACAATGACACAGCCTTAATATATCTCATGCATCTCTCTTTTTTATTTGATATATTTTGTGTGAATTATCTGGTTTCACGCATTCTATTCATTCAGCTTGGTTGTCTTCCCAATTTTGTTTCATTGCTTTAATTTAAGTTAACCTTAATTTAACCTTTTGTTTATTCCACTTCATTCCTCTTTCCATGCTTTAAAATATTACAACTCTTGTGTATGCTTTGATTTCTTTTTAGCTTCCTTTTCAGTATTTATTTCTGCTTGGAGGGTTTCTTATAATTTAGTTAATGCATTTTCCCTCCCACGTGGGACATTTAGTTTTCTTTGGATTTCTCCATCTATATGCACTAATTTGTCCGGCGCCTGGACATTTCTTTTCTAGCCACTGCTCGTCAGCAGTGAGTTTTGTTGTTTTATTACCCATTATTAGTTTATGCTTCTTTTAGTGCTTAGTAATACACACACACACCTGCGGCGCTTTCACTGGCACGAGAACAGAGAGAGGTGGCTGACACGCCCTTCTACTTTTGAGCTATTCTCAAAAGCGGTGTCGACTTTATGTGATAAAACACGACCTTCCTCTCGATTCACCAGTACTTCAGCAACCGACAGTAAACAAATCAGTGGAATAGTTCAGCCTCCTTATTGTGCTGTAGAAATCAACTTATTCCACCACAAAAATAGACAATAAAAGACAGACAGTTTCAACGCGCGTTCACGCTACCAGCTTCCTTAAAGCGAGCGTAGTGCTTCCAACCTTTCTTAGGCGAGCTTATAGGCCTATTTTTACCCTTTCGGGGAGCTACCAATCATTCTTAAGACGAGCTCAATATTTATTTTACTGCTTCCAACCCTCTTAGGGCGAGCTGACTACCAGTCCTCAAGACGAGCTTTAATGCTTCCAGTCTCTCTTGGATGAGTCTATTTTCTTTTAAGTTTCGTTTTTGTTTTTGCGCAAACCTTTATTATCTCAAAGTAGTCTGTCTTACCTTGGCGCTGGTTTCTTCAGATGCACCTGATCAGCCCCCGACGGTGCGGACCGCTTGTAAAACGTTGACCAAGACCCAAATTCACGCTCTTGGGTTTTATCACACACCTAGTGCGTGAGCTGCCGGCAGACTTCAACGTGGGCTTCTCGCACCGACGGGACCTGGTGAGGCGCTTTCTGTGAGAGCTGCTTTAAATAGGCCGTCCCATCCGGCTTCGAAGGACCAAGAAATGTTAAGGGAAAATTCCCAAATAGAAGGCTGCCAAGTAAAACAGAGACACAGTGAGACAATATAATCAATCAATCACATGTACATGGGTGATCGTCTCGAGAGAGAGTCACACAGTACACTTCTTTATTGCAGGTTATATAGGCATGTAGGTTACACAGCAGACGGAGGCAGTCTCCGCCTGTTCTCAGAATATAGATTGCTTAACTGACAAATGCATATCTTGCTAAAACGTTCTGTCCGTACTATACTAAACATCTGCTTAAGTGGAACTTTCCGTTGTTCTTTGCACAGGAACTTGTCTTCACAGGCATTTGATAAGCATAGGCAAGGCTTCATGTTTATCAGGGTGAATCGTCATTCAGAGTTTACACAATTACAAGCAAAGCATATTTGAATAATAAACAAAATCTTTTCACAGTATAAAAAAAATTATAGCAGTCAAGGTCTTTTACTGAAGGTCATCACATATATTATTCCAGACAATATAGAGTATTTTCAGTGATTAGTTTTAAAGTAATCGTGATCTTTAAACATATACTGAACCTTACTCAACTTTTTTTTGTTTCAAAACTCTGAGGCTTCGCATCTTCAATTTATTACTACTTTTAGAGCAGCTCAACTTTGAGAGATATTTCTAGAACAGCTTCATGCATGCTGATGTGTCAAACACAGAAATAAGAGGAACAGGAAAGAGAAGTTTCAGCAACAGTGTTGTGTTTATCATTCGGATCTTCAGAGTCACCAGCAAGACGACATGGAACCTACAGGCGTCTGCGTTAGACTGGGTGAGTACTTTGCCATAATTATATTTACAAAACAAAATCAGTGCTATCTAACCACCCATCATTCCTAACTGCAAAGAATAGGTTGGATTATACGGATCACACTTTATTAATAAGCAGGGTATGTGCTGTAAAAAAAAGAGTCTAAATTGATTATCTGTTGGCTTGTGTTATCTCACCAGTGATGAATGCAATGATTCTGCTGGTTGCACACACTCAGCAGAGTTCCTTTGGTCATTTGGAGTATAGTAAGATGCAATAGAGAAAAATTTTAAAACAGGAAATCATGACAAAAGACTAATGTGTTTCCTCCTCCATATCCCTCAGGTGTAGCTTTTCCTCATATTTCTCCAAACAGACTGCAGTTTTTTTTAATATGAATCCATCACTTTAAACTGTGAGTCTGATGGTTCATCTGTGTGGAAAGTGATGAGGGACGTCCAAGAAGCAGTTCCAACAAACATTTCCAACGGGGTAACATCAGCTGTGTCAAGCACCATTAACCCTGCATTTTCATCAGACAGCGGGAGATACTGGTGTGAAAATGAAGGAGGACTAAAAAGCAGCATTATCAACATTAGTGTGACCGGTAAGGAGAAAAAATATTGTCATGCACAATCCCATTATACACTGAAAAATAATCAAAACAATCAAAATAATAAAGTTTTGTAGTCATTTGAAATGATATTTACTTTCAGGGCTAATTCATGATCTTTGCAAGTGCCTTATAATACTCAGTCACATTCAAAGAGGGAGAGAACATTTATTTACAAAAACATTTTCAAGCTGACAGCTATACAACATTAGCAACTCATAGATAAAATGATACTGATAACTAATTTCACTAGTGTCAACTAGTGTCACTAATGATTCTCAATTAATATCAGTAACTGGTTGTTTAATTTGTAATGTTTTTTGATTCAATCTCACGTTTGATGTAATTTCCTCAGCTGGTTCTGTGATCTTAGAGAGTCCTGTTCTGCCTGTGATGGAGGGAGACAGTGGCCGTTTATCAATGCCCAAGTACGCGAGTACGTACTCGCCGAGAACGCACGGGAGTACGTACCCACCGAGAACGCGAGCACGGACTCGCGATTTGTACAATTGGAACACCAGCGTACGTGATGATGTCACAGGTCCGGAGTTTTTACTGCCGTCCCCTCCTAATTTAACTGTGAGTAACATGTTATGAAGCTTAACTGAAATCACAGCCAAACCGGTTTACTCAGGAACAAATAAAACACTGAAATAAACCAAACATTAACATTTAGAAGTGATCTAAGTGACTTATATATCATTTTTAACCTCAGTAGTGAAACCTCTATTAATAAAAATAGTGTACATGTACATACCTTAATAAAAACAAGCAGGTGAGATGTTAGAATGCTTTTATTTCTATCCTAGTGGACACTCAATACTAGAGACAACTGCTGGGGTTTCTTTAACCTGAGTAGTGAGAAGTCCGCGAGCGGGGGGGTGGGGGTGGGGGTGTGAAAACGATGTGCCGGGAGTCCGCTGTTGAGTTTTGGACGAAATGCATTCTGGGATATATAGTTGTCCCATGTCCACACCGATGCATGCTCGATAAAACGGGCGGATCGAGAACACATCCAGGACTTTTTCGCGTTCTCGGCTTGATGCGTACTTCGAATTGGAACAGTACTTGGTCTCCGACTGATGACGTATCACGAGTACACGAGAACGCAAGTACGCACAAGTACTCTGCGCTGTACAAAGAAGAAAATTCCAGCGCATAATAATGCAATAACTTTTTACGTACTGCTCAGAATGTAGATTTTTTCTTTTGTTGCTTTTGCTAACAACAGGGAAGTGAAACTGTTTAAATCGTGGGCCACATACAGCCCACTTTAATCTTAAGAGTGTCAGAGCAGTGAAACTACAAAATTACAGAAAGTCATAATAGTTCATAATGTCCTGTGATAATAAATGTAAATAGACTCAATGACAGCAGAAAAACAGGATCTTCCGTGTCATTTAATTACTTTGGTATATTATAAGGGTGGGCAGACTTTATCAATAGACAAAACTTGTAAAAAATACAGTTTACAATTCAAAATCTATGCCCTCCTTCATATTTTCTAAAACTGGGGTGTTACGACCCGGCTCAAAAGCCGCAACATTTATTAAAAAAAAAAAAGACGAATACCAGAGAAGTTTTATCTTAAAAAGACATAGCAGGTTGGCTAAAA
Organism: Oreochromis aureus; assembly: GCF_013358895.1. NCBI lineage: Eukaryota > Metazoa > Chordata > Actinopteri > Cichliformes > Cichlidae > Oreochromis > Oreochromis aureus. Next base: position 51,819,366 of record NC_052944.1, on the reverse strand, counting down.
TGGCTGGTGCCACCAAGACAAAGACTAATGAGCTTCCCGGGAAGCCTGCCTCGGGTATGCTTTTATCCACACCTGACTAGGTGTGGCCAATTAGCAACAGCTGAACACACTAAGGAGATTAGGGGCTGCAGAGAGGCGTAACACCTCCTCCCTCAGAAGGGTTCCTCTAGGACCCCTAAATATATTTAAAGCCCCTCTGGACCTTGATCCCTCAAACATAAGCTTGAGCCAAAGCACAAACTTGAGCACTTTATTACAAGCTCTCCTAATACAAAACTAAATACTCACATTTCTTTAATTGGCATTTTTAAACATGGATGCACCTACATGAGAATTTTGAAGTTGCCACTCTGAACGCACAAAAAGTACCATGTGACCAACACAATGGAGCACAACAGTCAAACCCAAAATGATTACTCGACTTGCTACAACACAAAACCAAAAGTAGCAAGAACTAATCACAACCAAGTGATCTGTTATCTCCACCACACAAATGGTCACATACAAGTGGCCCTAAACAACAACAAGGTACTTTAAACTCAGAAGTTGGGTAAAGCAAGCGTACTAGTGACCACCCACAAATGGAGAGCTATGGCCACACAATGATCACATCAAGGGTGATTCAGCACCCCACAGTGTTATTGCCATCACCTGGCCAACAACACTCACAAGTGACCTAAACAAAGTAGCCAAATCCTCCACAACACTAAAGGTCACAGCATAAAACATTTACCTCATGAGGATCTCATTTGGCATCCACCAACACTGACATTAAATGCACACACGGTGTACACACTATGCCAACTTAAAAATGGTCTACCTGCCTCAGCCACAAGACCATAATTAATGAATGGTCTCAAACCTCCTGCCAAGTTTGGTGCCACTGATTTACCTTGAGCAACTCCCAACCTAATATGCAATAAAACTTTACCTAACTAGTCTTCAGTGGTGTACCAAGCTCGAGGCAACTTTAAACGCAAACTCAAGAGCAGGCCGTAGACCAAAGATACAGTCTCCTACCACACTCTGAAGCGTACGCCCACCCAGAATAACCACCAAACAACAAATTAAAACAACAAAGCAAAACAACAAACAAGTACTTTGATGGAAGGGCAGAACAGCCACCCAGCTGAAACACACTTACTAAAGAGAGTTTGCTCAATTACAGTGAACACCATCACTCGCCCACTTAAACGTAATACAAACTAATATTCAGTCTCCACAAAAATGTCCAAATTATCCCGGACGAGCCCCCACTTGTGTTACGACCCGGCTCAAAAGCCTTAACATTAAAAAAAAAAAAAAGGAGACGAATCCCAGAGTGTTAGTGAGAAGAGGTTTTATCTTAAAATGGCTGGTGCCACCAAGACAAAGAACAGTGAGCTTCCCGGGAAGCCTGCCTCAGGTATGCTTTTATCCACACCTGACTAGGTGTGGCCAATTAGCAACAGCTGAACACACTAAGGAGATTAGGGGCTGCAGAGGGGTGTAACATGGGGCCAGATTTGAGTCTTCACTGGGCTGATTCAACCCCTTGGACCTTATGTTTCATGCCCCTGACTTACACTGTATAGTCCAGATATTATCCAGAATAAGTAAGAGTTTGTCATCCCAATGTATTAATTGCTACTCTAGTTTCAGACGTTATTTGTGAAACATGCACAAACAAGATTTAGATCTGAAGTTTAACGATGAGGAAAAACAATACAAAACAAAACAGTATTAACATACAACGTAATAATCATAAGGCTTGCTAGGATATTTGAATCCTATATAAACAATCTTTTACTGAAACTACCTTCATAATTCAACAAACAACCTTTATTTGTCACATACACAATTATACAGAGTACAACATGCAGTGAAATTCTTCTGTCCGAGCTGCGGACAGGCTGCAGACATAGCCGCGCCACAGGGCTTGGTTTTAGCATGGGGGGTCTAGCCAGGACCCTTACTGGATACCGGGTGGGAATCGAACTTGTGACTCCCACTCCAAAGGTGTGTAGTCTTACCACTACACTATCCAGCCGCCAGGGTTTTCAGTGGGAGAAACATTTCGTTACTCATCCAAGTGCTTGGAGGTCAGTACCTTCATCATAGGAACTGGCCTCCCAGCCCATTGTTCCCTCAGTGGTGCTAGTTTCAGTCATTATGCAAAGGTACTGTTTATAAGATTGGGGAAACTTGCAGTCAGCTGAGACTGAAGAAGTCATTTGGATGAGTGACGAAACATTTCTCCCGCTGAAAACGCTACGTCTAGATGAACAGAATCAACTTTTGGACATTTACTTACCTGGATGATTGAGCATGCATCAAGACGTTCATAATTCAGGGTTCAGTTTTACACATGCTCATACAGGAAAATGCACTGATTAAGTGGAATCCTGATTTATTTTATGCTTTTTTTCAGTGTCTAAAGAAGAAAATCAACCACCCCAAAGTCATTCCAATTATCCATCCCCACTGTGTATTATCATCTGTGTTTACCTGGTTCCTCTACCACTATTAATGATGAGACTAAATCACTGTACAAGAAATATAGGTAAAATATATACAACTACAAGCAGGGGTGAAAGGACTTTTATCATGCCAATAAGCATTTGTTGTGCAGCTATTGTAAAACTTTCTGTGAAATAGGTGACTCTATTCAACAATAATGGACAACAGTATCCAGTCAAATTCACATAAATATGTATATACATACTGCAATATGACTGTGGCATTCCCACATAGCAAAATTGGTATGGCCTGGATCTGGCCATCTGTGCTTACACATGGCCCACATACCGCAAAGAATGATAGCCCTTTGGTGGCCCAGATCTGGTTTGCCAGATGTGGCCCACGCATGGGCCAGCACAAGGCCAGTTGCAGACACACTGGTGGTCCTGTGCTGGCCCATGTGTGGATTACCTCCGGCAAACCTGATCTGGGCCACCAAAGGGCCGTCATTCTTTGCGGTATGTGGGCCATGTGTAAGTTGTGTGCAGCCACGGGCCAGTTGCAGACACACTGCTGGTCCTGTGCTGGCCAAGAACAGTTTCAGCTCTGGCCCCAGATGTCAGCCTAATGTGTACCTTAATCAAGCCATATAATAACAACATGTGCCGGAACTTAATAGTGCAAAAGTAACATGACGAAACTGTTCGCACAGTGAATGGACTGATTCTTATGTAGCGCTTTTCTACTCTCCCAGATTACTCAAAGTACACCATACAACATTGACATACTTTCTGTAAACTAAGCGCTTCCTAGCAACATTCATACAAATTTATACTCTTGACATGCAGACTGGAGAAGCCAGGGAACGAACCACTAACCTTCCGGTCAGTAGGTGACTTGCTCTAACGCCTGAGCTACAGTCACCCGTTGGTAAACATGAGTAAACCCTCACTAGGTTTTGGATAAACTGTACACTCACAAACCTGTCAAACCTGCATTTGAAACGTTGGCTACCATAGCAGTATAGTATTGCAACATGGCATTTGGGTCTTCTAACTAAAATAGGAAAATAGGAACATAAATAGTGCCATCATTGCCAGACCTGGCCCACATCTGGTTGACATACACCCTGCCATGACACCAGTCAGTCAGAAGTGCCAGCTTGATGCCTTCCCTGGACAGGTCGTCCAGGGAAGACCTTTTTTCTATGAGCCTGGGCCACATAAACCAAACCACAATCGGGCCAGATATGGCATGCCATAGTGTTGGCAGTGTCATTACAAAAAATATCTATATAAATAACAGTGCACTATGAAGAGAGTACTTTACAAATATGCTTTGGGATTCCTGTCATCAATGAGGGTTTTTTGATAATATTACAGTGAAACCACATTAACACCAAGTCAGAACAGAGTAAACTGCACTGTTACAGTTTTTAAATAGACTTGCTGTGGTTTATAGCTTAGCAACACACAAACGCCATTTGCAAGCAAAACTATTTAAGAACTTCATATTATAGTTTCTTAGAGAAATTCAGAACAAAACATGTTCAAAGGTGCCTAAAATAAGGATAAATAAAGTGACAACCTACAGTCTTGGAGTGGTCAACCTGTCATGAACTCCACCAAAACTGCACTTTTTAAATCACCCCCTTGGGTTGCAGTGTTGATATTTGTCTTTTAATCAGTGGTGTTCCATTACATTTTAGACTTAATCGTACTCTCTTTCACAACCTGGCTCAAACTTTTGAGATGCAGAAGGAACATAGTCTTAAATTGAGAGTAAGTATTTTAATTAAAGTAACAAATCAAAGAATCAAGTTTTACTCTTAGAACGACATTAAATATATTGTAAATGAGTGAGCGTATGCACGTGAAACAAAAAAACAAACAAACAAAAAACACACACACATCCATCCATTCTCTTGATGATGAACTTGTGTACTCCACTTTAACCCTTCTCTCCCTAGGGTACACTGGACAGATCACCAATCTGTCATAGTGCTAACACAGAAAGGTCATTTAGAATGGCTTTATATGTATATAAAACACAATTCAATAATCACTTTCTCACCAGTTACTGTTCTCCATGCCCAGTTCCTAACCTTAATCTCCCTCTGTTACAGCATCGCCACATCTCCCCACCAAGCACCCATACCATATCATTGCTTTTCTTTGTGTTTAGAAAAATTAAATATTGTGAGAAACCTTATCGCTGTACCGTTTTAATCGGCATTTGGGTACAGTCTCACATACCGGTCATGTTACTTTGAGTTTTTGGGGTTTTTTTGTTTGTTTTTAGTAAAATGAAATCAACTAAAGCAACACAGACCATGAACATACATAAACATATTAGCTGAGACTCAAAGCAGCCTACATGAAATGTAACATTCAGTGAACTTGTATTATTTCTCAAAACAAGTTAGCATACACATGATAATATTGTAACATTCTCAAGAACCAGACGTTTTGATCTCTGTTTGTCCGTTTATTCCGTAACACAGTCAAACGGGCCGTTAACTCAGGGGAAAGTGCCCTCGTACAACCCCTCACTTCAGCCCGTACAGTCACATAACAACAAGGACCCCCCTCCCCTTCCTGCACACATTAACTCCCTTTTTCCTGCAGCACAACCAAACATGTATCTTAAAGAAATAACAACAGCATGCACAGATAGCCAACCTGTCACTGTAAAATAACATTTAACCATCAACTGCCACTAAACGTGATTCCCAGCCACACAGTTATCAACTTACTAAAATATAATATAAGAGCCTTGGATGTCCTTCAAGAAACCTGGAAAGCTTACAGTGCTAATCACAGTGTCACCTTGGTGATTAGAACTGTTACCTCACAGCAAGAAGGTCCCGAGTTTCATTCCACCTCTTGGTGGGGTTCCCTTCTTTTAAAATTAAATTCAAATTTTATTTGTCACATACACAGTACAACACGTAGGGAAATACTTGTGTCCGAGCTGTGGACAGGCTGCAGAGGTAGCCGTGCCATTCCAGGGCTTGATTTTAGCATGGGGCGTGTAGCCAGAACCCTTACTGGATGCCGGATGGCATCAAACTTTCGACTCCCTCTCCCAAGGTGTGTAGTCCTACCACTACACTATCCAGTTGAGTACATAGTTCACATATTTCCCCATGTTTGTGTGGGTTGTATCCAGGTATTCAAGCTTCCTCCCACAGCCAACAGACATGCAATTAGTGGGGTTAGGTTAATTGGTCATTCTAAAGGTATGAAGGGTTGTCTGTCTCTCTGTGTTAGCCTGCGATAGACTAGTGACCTGTGCCACGCATCTCTCTCTATGGTAGCTTCTGTTAAAACTAGTTGCTATAAAATATTAGTATTTTTTCCCCTCATAACTGAATTCCATTGTGTATATATTACATTTAAACCATTTTGTTTTAACTTGATAACCCAATAAAGAAAAATTGTGATGTTTGGTTTTGTAAGAACACTAAAGACATGAAGTGGCCAGATATGTACTCACTGCGATTATTTAAGATACAGTTATGGTAAATACATGCTTAATAATTCTCATCAATAACATATATCCCACATTGGGCTAATACCCTGGGATAACGGCTTGTTCATTTGCCAGGAACCTAAAAGAAGTAGCCTAGATGTTCTAAAAATAGCAGCTATACTGAAAGCTGTCCAGTGATGCACAATGAATACTTGAAGAGGATACTTGTCCAGTATAAACGTACATTTCCTTATTTTTATCACTGAAGTCCAAGCAAAAAACACCTGTGTTTGAAAATAAAGATAAGACTGAAGTACCAAAAACTGCAGTTGATTAAGGCTGGGTCCAAAAGCAAGATAAACCTCACAGACTCTCAGAATTTAAAAAAATTTAATCATATATACAGTCATATATTAACACCCCAAAAAAAAAAAAAAGGTCCAGAATTTCCTTGTTTCCAAAGTAAGATATGTGACCTTTAATTGACAGGTTTCCCAGCACAGGTACTTTAAGCAAAAATTGGTCTGCTTCCTTCAACTTAACTTATTAAGGTCTACAGTGTTTTTGATCTTGGTTAACTTTTATGGCATTTTCATTTAATTGTCTGCAATAATAATGTATAGTTAAAAACGCAGATTAGTTAATTATACCAGCCCAATCACAAAGTCTCTGCACCCGTATTACAGGGATAGCTCAGTAGGTAAAAGCGGTTGCCCCATGATCGGAAGGTCAGGGGTTTGAATCCCCCACACACTGCTCCCTGGGCGCTGCACTGGTGGCTGCCCACTGCTTCACTGAGTGAATGGGTTAAATGCAGAGAAGAATTTCCCCACGGGGATCAATAAAAAGTGTAAATTATTATTATAGTTCAATGTTAGTATGTTTTATTGCCCTATTATGATTACAATTCACAAATACACTTTCTAAGCAAGCTTAGAAACATATAATCATATATGCTTAGAAGTGTATAATCGTTTGTAGATTGAAAGAATGTCTCAGCCTAGGAGGTCTGCAACAACCCTGTGTACGGTGAAAAGAGGAGTACGTTCGCTCCTCTTTCTGGCATACCTCACACACACACCTAGGGTCATGAGAGAGGTTGTATCTTCTCTTTCTGATATAAGGTATGGCAAACACATCTATATCTGTTTGAGTATAAGAGCATTTTGTGTAGGTGAACTGCTGGACTCCTAGAGGACTTGTGCCGCCAGCTTTTTAAGGAGGCATTCACAGGGTCATATCTTGACCCACACACACACACACACACACACACACACACACACACACACACCTATATTTATGTAACCACAATAAAGAGCAGTGCTATGGGGAGGCTGACTGAGAGTGACTGGGGTTCAAGTGGCAGGAACAGCACTTGATCTTGTCATCCTTCTTGTGCACGAGATCACACAAAGAGTTCTGCCTGGTGTTTTATGCTTTGCTAAATTGTAGTGGGTTGTCTCTGATTGTTCCAGCAATAGGTTTGTGTTTAGATAAACCTAACAATGCTTCATGTCCACGGGTCAAAGCTAAAAAAAAATGTGAACCTTCATTTAAAGTCTGTTCTTGAGACAAGTAAATACAGTAAGTAATGAAATGGAAAGGATGATATAATCTCCAGCAGTGGTTGTTTATAGACTGAGGTTACAGTGAGCGTGACTCTAACTCTGCACAGGAAGAGGAAGCTCTCAAATACTTCAGCTGTATTTCAGCCTGATGCTCAGTCAACTGAACAACATGGCAGTTACAACTCTGTGCTTCAGGATGAGTAAGTAACAAGTGTCAGGTTTCTGTATGAGTTTATATTACCGGTTGATTATTTTTAAGGAAACACATCAAGGATTTATATATTTTTTCTTTCTTTATCAAGTGATGGTTGAATTTATTCTGCTTGGAACACAAGTTCAGCAAAGCTGTACTTGGGATCAGGGTGAGTTTGTTTATTATTTTATGTATTTATTTATTTAGAACTCATTAATTCTTGTTGTATAAACAATGTAAAGAGCATTTTAGGCATTTTATTTAAAAAAAATTTTTTTACACAGTTTCAGTTTTAACATTCGGCTGTGTAACTAATATATTCTTAATTTCAGATGTCGCTGTTCCTCGTGTTACTCCAAACAGACTGCAGCACTTTGAATATGAATCTGTGTCTTTGCATTGTGATGGCTCCACTCAGCTGAAAGGGTTTAGGAATAATGAAACATTTAATCCAGCATGTGTAACAAAGAAGACATCATCAGGTTCCTCCTGTGTGTTTGATAGAGTCTATCAAGTAGACAGTGGAGAGTACTGGTGTCAGGCTAAAGGAGGAGAGTCAAGTAATACTATCAACATCACAGTCACAGGTATGTGTATCATATCTGATTTATACTGCAAATCAATTTGCTCTTCATTAATTCATATATTTATAACTTATTTATTTGTGAACAGAAATGTAGCATTTGCATTCGCTTTCATCCCATTTTTAGTTATGAATACCTTCTACCAGTTAAGTGTTTTATAGTATTATCTGTATGTTTTTGTACCTTGTATTGTTGTGTATAGTAGTAGCAGTTTATTGTATCTCTTTCTCACACTAAAATTTTCCATAATATTTCCAGATTATCACCTGGAATGCACATAAAACATGTTTCTGTAATATTTTTTGTAATTATTTTTTATAAATATTTAGGTGGTTCTGTGATCCTGGACAGTCCGGCTCTTGTTGTACTTGAAGGCAGCAGTGTCACTCTTCTCTGCAGAAATAAGACAGCTTCCATCAACTTTGCATTTTTCTACAAAGATGATGTCATCTTGGAAAAAAGAGCTGTAAAAAAGATAAACATTTACAATTTTTCCAAGCTGAATGAAGGCCTCTACAAATGCAGCATCCCCGATGTCGGACAGTCACCAGAAAGCTGGCTGGCTATGAAAGGTGAGTCATAATAACATATCAGCTTCAATTAGAACAGATAAACCTCATTATTAAGCTTTAAGAAAAGTGATGTAAATGTAAGGACACATAATCAGATCCAGTAGTTTTCTGGGTGTTTTGTTTCTTTCTTTCTTTGTTTTTTCACTACACAAAAAAACTGAAATAAAAAATGAAGTGTGAGAAAATTGACAGACTGCTTTATATTCATTGGAACAAATGTTCCCTAAAAATGCTTATTCACTGCTAACTGTTGCGTATTTGTTTCTATTAATTTATTACAATATGTATCATTTATAAGTACAAAAACATTCTGTATGTAGAGTTACCCGTATCGCCTCAAGAAGACACTCGCCCTCATGGTTCTGACTACAGATATGTCATCGGCCTGCTTTGGACTGCCATCTTCCTTTTGATCATGACAGTGGTGATCCTGCAGGTTCGATTTCTTCATACGGGGAAAGGCAGAGGTAAAAATGACTGCTACCTCTAATAAACTGTAGGCAAAAGACTCTCAAAGAAACACAAAGTATGAAACATGTAGTAATCTAGTATCAATCTGGATTTGACTCTGGATTTCTACAATAGATTACTTATTTTTAATTCATTGCTATATTGGCTTCAAACAACAAGGGTGTTGTAACTCAATTTTTTTTTGTAAATTAGTGTTTTTTTAGTTTTTAACTTTTTAATGAAATCTTACATGCCCATATGTTTAAGGAAATTATATACTACAGTGTTGATGAGGAATGATCGACCAACCACTAAACAAAAAATGGTTCTGGCCAATCCAGCAGGCAAAATAGTGCAATTGTGTCAACTGATTTTTGTTTTTAAATTGCTGGAAAGACGTGGTTCTTTGTATTTTGTTGTATATGTTGTTGCCATATTTCTTTTTAATTTTTTTTATCTCAGTATGACAAACACAAAATGTGTATGTCTAAATTAATCACACGTTTTTTATGCACTGCTTCTTTTGTGATACATTTGACATTTGAGAAACACGAGTCAAATTTGGCTGCCGAAGTGTCACCATGTGACGTTTGAGAAATGCTTCATACATGCAGGATTTTTTTTTTACCTCCCCTCTTTATGTTATATTGTTTTCCACCCATCTGGTGTTTGTGCTAATGTGAACGTGCCTTGGGTCAAACCACTGAATAAATCCACAGACAGAAAAAGCGTAAAAGTTCAGTCTGTAATATCAGTATTTATAACTGGTTATGTTGCATAGAGCTTTTTTTTTTCTTCAGATGATTCGAATGAACTTGTGTACTCCAGTTTAACCATTTGTGGGGCACAGCAAAGTTGCCATCTGGGTTAGTATCTTGAATACATATAGAAATTTTATTACATTTCAGATATTTTCTAAAATCAAATCAGGACATTTAAATCACTGTCCTCTATAAAGGTACTGTAAGAATACAACTTCAACTTCATTCTCTTACTGAAGATGTTAATAGTAGATTTTAGGCTGTAATTTTAGACACAATTGGACACATTCATAGCTACATAAAATTAATATTGTAATTGATGATGCCAACATGTCTTTAGATAACATTTGAGTCTTTTTTGCAGCAGCCGAGGATGACTTTAAGACTATAGTGGTTTACTCAGCCATGAGCACTGGTAAGACTTGACAGTAAGCTTTTAAACATGCCAGTATTTAAAATGCTATGCCTTCATAACTTGTGTAATTTTCTGACTTTTTTTTTTCAGATCAGAACCTGACTCACGTCAAAGGCAGTTTCAGACCTCCAGTTTTTCAGTCCTTTAAAACCAAGCGGAATTAATTTTGTCACAGAGAGAGACTCTGAATGTCAAAGAACTGAGTGAAGCCAACTGAAAATCAAGTAACCTGTGTTTTGTTTATTAGAGTGAATAAACACCCAACTACAGAATAAAGCTGTCAAACACAACTGGTTGTATCATATCTTAAGGAATCAAATCTTTGCTAATCCTTCATACATTATTATGGTGATATTTTTCCCTATATGTATATATATATATATATATATATATATATATATATATATATATATATATATATATATATTTCCGATATATAGTCTTGGAAGTGCTATTACAAAAAAATCTATATAAATAACAATGCACTATGAAGAGAATATGCCTTATGATTCCTGTCATCGTTAAGGTTTTTCTTGTTGTTGTTGTTTTTGGTTTTTTATTTTGATAATATAAGAGAGAAGCCACATTCATCACAAGTCAGAAAAGAGAAGACTGTTACAGTTTTTAAATAGACTTGCTAACTTGTTTATAGCTTAGCAACACACAAACGGCATTTGCAAGAAAAACAAGAACATAATGTTATAGTTTCTCAATTACAGAAATTCAGAACAAAAAATGTCTAAAAGCACCTAAAATAAGGATAAATAAAGTGACAACCTACAGTCTTGTAGTGGTCAACCTATCGTGAACTCCATCAAAACTGCACTTTTTAAATCATCCCCTTGGGTTGCAGTGTTGATACTTTTAATTAGTCTTTTAATTAGTGGTGTTGCATTACGTTTTAGACTTAATCTTTCTCTTTTTCACAACCTGGCTCAAACTGTTGTGGTGCAGAAAGGAGGCCATTTCAGGGTCCCGGGGGGGTGGACTGGAGCCTATCCCAGCTGCTAAAGGTGAGAAGTACAGTACACTCTGGACAGACTTCCAGTCTGTCATTTTAAGATAAGAATAGTCTTTTAAGGGTAACTATCAAATAACAATCGAATTCATCTTCTGTGATTAATTGTATCAAAGGACAAAACACATCAATGACATTCACTAAGAGATTTTTACAAACATGCAGTTAACCCTTGTATGGTGTTCGGGTCTGTGAGACCCATGCCATTTAGAGGCCGTTGCCCCTTTAGGCAGTATATACCATCAAAGCCTGCAAAATATGGTATAAAGATATGTACACTTGATTATAACTGATTTGATTTTTTTTATAACATTTTATTTTAAAAAAAACGAGAAGCACATTAATTCATAAATGTGATCGAACAAATGTAAAAGGAAAAAATTAACCATGTTTGCTGTTCACATGGCTCGTAATTGGGATGAAGTAAACATCTGTTGAGTAATTTAACATAAAATTGTTTGATAGTGTTAATTGGAAAGCCAAAAACCAGACCCATGAACACTGGCTGAGTAACAAAAATATGAACACCATACAAGGGTTAAGGGTATATTTTCCACACCATCAGTGGCACATTTATTAAAATCGCCTTGTATCCAAGTTTAACTTTTTTTTTTTTCTTTTTTTTTTAAATTGCAAACTGCAGCCAGGTTTTTCAAACTTTTGTAAAATTACCCATTTTTGTTTTGGTTATGTTCACAAACAGTTCTGGTATTATTTTTTTTATTCATTACCACCCATTACAAATAAAAAATTATTTATGTAAATGTCCACATATCTGTAATGTGTGAAAGCTTCAGCTTGCTTTAGTTCCAATGTTCAACACAGTAAATTTATGCAAATAACATTAATTTCAGTGTGTTCACCTAGTTTTACTGTCTCTTGTCTGGCACACACACACACATTTACACAAAGTTTTTTAAAGTGTTGGTATGATGATGAACATAAAATTTGACTTTGAACTTCTTAATAGCAGAGAGTAACTGATTTTGTGACCTTTCACAATATCAGTTACTCTCTGCTATACAGAAGAATTTCAAAAACCTTCTCAGTGGCATCAGTTGGTTTCCTTCTCTCCTATAGTGCAGATGACGTGTGTAACTTATGAAAACAAAGGGCAGAATAGGATACATTTGATAAAATCATGTCACAGGTATCCCAGTGAATAAAAAAGAGGAGTTTCACATAAATCAGTATCACAGGATAAGACCATTAATCTAAGTCCCTGCCAACATGTGCCATAAATTATGTTGTGAATTTTCATCGATTACACTTAATTTATAAATTAATTCAACCTACACTCCCACTCCTCTTTCTGCAAACTATCATTTTATTCCACAAATGCACACACGTAAACTATCACTCGATCAGCTGACTTCTTCCATTGTTCTGAAAAAACTTGTCAGAACTACAGCCACTAGAGGGACTTATTGTGTGTCTTATGCTGATAAGAGAAACTGGCTAAAAGGACTGATGGTGATATTTTTTTTTTTTTAAACAAAGTCTCCACATTTAATGTGGGTTAAGACCAGCTTATCTTCACTTTCACATTTGAACAAATCAATATAAATTCCTCACATGCTGCATGTTTTATCAGTGGGTTTATAGATATCATCTGACTAGTGCACAAATACAGACTATTAGTGCCTGTATGTGCTTGTCCGAATCCATCTTTTGGTCAAATTAATGACATTATGCGTTAATTTCTTGTGAATAATATAATTATGAATCTCGGTCAAAAACTGAGATCTACTGGGATTTTACCACACAATCATCTATATAGATTACAGAGAATATTCCAAAAGAGGAAATTCCAGAAAGAGGCAGTTCTGTGGGTGAAAATGGTTTATTTATGTCAGAGGTCAAAAGAGAAAAGCCAGATTGCTTCAAAATAATAGGAACTCAAAAGTAACTCAACAACTTGTGGCAACAAAAGTATGCAAAAGAGCAGCTCTGAAGACACAAGACATCAAACCTACAAGCATGTAAGTTAGTGTGCAACTATATATGCAGCCCTATATAGCATCACAGCCTACTATATTTGTTAGATCACAGTGGAAGATTCATTTGAATTGTATTTATAGAGCACCAAATCACAACAAAAGTGACTTCAAAGTGGTTTATATTGCAAGATAAAGACACTACAATTAAAAAAATACTGATTAAATGCAGAATTGTGTATAAACAATGAAAAGAGCAGCGTGTAGAAGAAATACTCCTATTTCTATGGTGCTGGGGACTTCCCATGATGCACCATGGCAGCATAACTGAGAGAGAATCCAGGGTCATCTGATCCCAACGCGTTCTCACTCCCTAAGCGTAATATTTTACGCTATGTGACAAATCGTCAACATTTTACGCTTTCGGGTACCCAACACGTTCCTACATGACGAGATCGGAAAAATGAGAAAACATGGGAACCGTTGGGACTCTATCTACACATGTTCGTTCATTTTCTTCAAATCGCTTTACAAAACACTATTTCATGCCATTTCTGTGCTGGTTAAGGTTAGGAATAGGTTTGGGGTTAGGGTTAGGGATAAGGTTAGGTTTAGGGCTGGAATACATGGCTGGAACGTATATTACCACGGAACCGTCATACCACTGGAATTCAGCCATAACCCGGGGCGTACCATCAGAACGCAGAAGGTCACCTTTCGCGTTCCTCACGAACGCCGCGGGACGTGACAAAACGTCGCCATGCTACGCCCCGGGAGTGAGAACGCTCTGCTGATCCAGTTTATCAAAATAGCTTTATCAAAACGTTTTTAGCCTAATCTTAAATGTAGACAGGGTGTCTGTCACCAAAATCCAAACTAGAAACTGGTTCCCTATAAGAGGGGCCTGAAAGCTGAAGGCTCGGCCTCCCAGAATGAATTGAAAATATAAACAGTTTGTGAAAACAACATTCAAAGAAAAGCTGCAGTGAATTGGACAATTTAATTGCAGTGGTCAGTGAGGATGTTTTTTCAGGTGCTTGTTACATTTCACCTGTGAAAAATGTTTATTGATTACTGAAGAAAAGATGACTGATTGTTTTAGTTCTCCACAAAAAATATGAAGGGGATCTTCCTTCCAATCCAGTAGATGTCTGTTTAAATATTGTAGGATCTTGTTCTTATTATTGGTAGGGAAGATACACTTTTTTTTACAAAGAGTGTCTTTTTTTAACATAACAAAACTTGCTACCAGATAGGTATTTTTTGCCAATCACCAATTGGCATCTCTAAAGTTCTGATTATGCACCTTTTGGACTATGTAAATTATTAGTGAGAAGACATCATGACACCTTTACAATTTTCTAACAACTGAGTGGAACAAAACAGACGTACAGGAGGTGTGTGTGTGTGTGTGTGTGTAGCTTAAGAAAAGTAGATGTGGTCTGTCTGGTAAGTCAAAGTCAAATTTATTTATATAGCACATTTAAAACAACAACCACTGACCAAGGTGCTGTACAATTAAGATAATTAAAAGAAATAAAAACATAGGGAGATATGATAAGAGTTAAGAAAAAGAATCATAAAATTAGAAGATTTGAGTGAGAAATAAGATAAATAAAATACAAACTCATTCTGATTTAAAAGCCAAGGAATAAAAGTGGGTTTTCAGATGGGTTTTAAGTGACAAATGTTGGGGAGGTCCTGATGTGAAGGGGCAGTTTATTCCACAGTTTAGGAGCAGTCACAGCAAAGGCCCGATCTGCTCTGTGCTTTAATCTGGACCTCGGGACAGCCAGGAGCAACTGATCCGCAGACCTCAGTGATCTTGCAGGAATGTACCAATTTAAAAGATCAGAAAGGTATGAGGGTGCCGTAATAAAAAATTTAAATTAATTCTAAAACTAACTGGCAGCCAGTGTAATGATGCCAGTATTGTGGATACGTGGTCTCGTTTGCATGTGCCAGTTAGTAACCGTGCTGCAGCATTTTGGACCAGCTGTAGACGGCTAACCGATGACAGACTAACACCAGAGTAAAGACTATTACAGTAGTCGAGGCGAGATGAAATCAAGGCTCTCTCAAAGTCTCTAAAACTGAGAAATTGCTTTACTTTAGCAAGTAGTTGAAGATGAAAGAAACTGGACTTGATTACAGCATTAATCTGTTTATCAAACGTTAGATTAGAGTCAGGAATCACTCCTAGGTTCCTTGCAAAGGGTTTTTTATACATTTCTAAAGCGCCAAAGTTGCAGTGGTCACAGGGACCAAACACAATCAGCTCTGTTTTCTGTTAATTTACGTTAAGGAGGTTTAAAGCCATTCATGCCTTAACATCCTCCAAAAAATCTAGCAAAATCTTCAGAGGACGCACAGACTTATGTTTCAGTGGCAGGTAAATCTGTGAGTGGTCTGCATAACAATGGAATGAGATGCCATGTTTTTTAAAAGTTGAACCTATAGGGACCATATAAATAGAAAAGAGAACTGGACCAAGAATGGACCCCTGTGGGACCCCACAAGAAAGTGAGGCTTTTGAGAATGATGTATCCCCCAATCTAACTGAACTAAACTTTGGTTGGACAGGTAAGATTTAAACCACTCCAATGCAGTCCCTTTGATTCTGTCACAGTGCTCAAGCCGAGAGATAAGAATCCTATGATCTCCGCTATCAAAGGCAGCACTGAGGTCTAATAGTATTAAAATGGCAGAATCTCCCAAGTCAGTACAAGTTAAAAGGTCATTAAAAACTTTTAAAAGAGCAGTTTCAGTGCTGTGGTGCGTTTTAAAACCAGACTGAAATACTTCACTAATGCCATTTTTATCTAGAAAGGTCTGGAGCTGGAGAAGGACAACTTTCTCTAGGACTTTAGAAAGAAAAGGCAATTTAGAAATTGATCTGTAGTTGGATAAAACTGCTGGATCCAGGTTATGATTTTTAAGAATAGGTTCCACCACAGCATGTTTGAAGTCGACAGGGACACACCCAGACAGAAGACTGCTATTGACAATAGACAGCAAACTCATACCCACAGAGTCAAAAACATCTTTCAATAATCGAGATCGGACAATATCCAGCGTACATCTTGTGGGTTTCAAGTTGCTGACTACCTCACTCAATAATGAAAAGGACACAGGCTCAAAATGGTCAAATGTAACTGAAACAGGTATATGAACAGACGGGTCGGTAGTAGGAGGGATAATATGAGACCTGATATTCTATTAATGAAGAATTTCATTAAGTTTTCACATGTTGCTTTCAACGCTACATGGTGAGCAGCAGTAGGTGGATTAAGAACAGAGTTAAGAATGCTGAATATTATATATTATATATATTATATAATATTAGACACAATCTTAGAGAAATAGTTTGTTTTTGCTGCTCTTACGGCCTTCTGATAATTTAACAGAGATTCTCTAAGTACATCAAACGATCCCTGAAGTCTGTCTTTTTCCCATTTTCGCTCAGCTTTTCTACACATCTGTCTGAGTTCTCTGATAGTATTATTCAACCAAGGCTGTGTTATAGGTTTTCGACACCTGGTTGTGAGTGGAGCAATGGAATCGTGTATTTCCAAGCAGGTTTAATTAAACAGAGAAAGTAGGCTATCAGTGGTCAAGTGAGAGGACCCATTAGAAAGTAAGGCATGATTATAGTTTTTATAAGAACAAACAAAATGATCAGCTGTATCTGAGATAATCATGCGAGATCAGACTTTGGGTAAATCAGGTCTGACAGGCTGACATGAAAGAGGGAACTCAAATATTACCGGCATGTGGTCAGAGAAATTAATGTTGCAGGTCTCAGTGTCACAGAGAGTCAGTCCACTAGACAGTACGAGGTCCAAGGTATGGCCACGTTCGTGTGTTGGGCCTTTAACTGACTGAACAAGATTAAAAGAGTCTATAAGATTTAAGAAGTCATTAGTCAGCGGTGCATTTAAGCAGCAAATGTGAATGTTAAAATCCCCTACAATTAAAACACTGACATACCTTGGCATAATTTCTGCCAAGAATTCAGAGAAGTCATGGATAAAATTCTTATTGTATTTCGGTGGTCAGTACACCAGCGCACACAACACTTTTTATAAACTGCGGCTAACCCTCCACCCCGGCCGATAGTCCGAGGCAACTTGAGATAGTTACAGTCTGGAGGGACAAGTTTAGAAAGCGGGCTCAACTCACCCAAGTTTAGCCAAGTTTCTGTCACCAGAAGAAAATCCAAGCGACGAGTGGTGAAGAAGTCATTCAACATAAAGGCCTTATTTGCTAGTGACCTAGCATTAACCAGAGCCAATCTAGCTAACACACGGTTGCTGGCCGGCTGGGGTGATCGACCCAGAGGACGAAGATTCTGGTGATCCACTCCACCTCTGCGAAGACGAGGGGACAGATGCTGCGAAAGCTGGACGCTGAGATGCGGGGCCACAGGTACAATCCATCGGTGAACCGATTCCAGGGATCGCCAGGAGATGAACAACTTGGTGTTCGGGGCAAGTTTGTCCAGAAGAGCGCGAGGATTAGTCATCTATGATGCAGCCATGCAGGTTTTGAATTTCACCAATATACCGCTCCGTTTCCCTCGCCTTCTGCGGCATTTCTTCCTGTAGGGATGGCAGGGCGAATCGCGGCGGAGGAACAGTGGTACAGTCTCTGGCCCCAGGATGTGAGGATTTTCGCATTCAACCTGTGTTAATCGGAATTGCTCTTCAGCAGTGGCTCTGATATTTAGTAGCGATTGGAAGTCATAAACCAGAAGAGCAGAGACATTTTTTGAAGAAAACAGATGTTAAGAAAGTTAGCAAAAACAAAACAGGTAACAGCTGATGGCAAGCCGCACACACAGGCGCCATCTTGGATGAGTGACAGTCATGTAATGATTGTCGATTTAAGAGTAAGCAGCTTATTTAAATCTAACAGTGAAACCTCTGCTTATCATGTTTGGTGTGTCTATGCAGGACACTATGTTTAGGAAGGAGCACATGTCATTACTAGAAACACAAACAGGTTACATATTGTTTACACACATTTTGGAATGAAGGATGCAATAACATTGGAATCTATATATCTATCTAGAGGCTTCAGCTCCAGTGAGCAATTGCAGATAATGATGGTGTAATAAGTGTTTGCTGTTGTCCTTTTAATCAACTTATTAATATGTGTTTCTTGTTTTGTTGCAGCCATATGTGAGCACACCTTCTGTTTGATCTTCAGGAAGTCACCTTGACCATATCTGCATGGCTAAATACACTAAGTTGCTTCCATGTGATTAGATGTCTAGATATTTGTTCAACAGGTGCGCCTAATAAAATGGCCAGTGACTGTATGGCAGTTTTAAGCAATAATAACGGTAATAAAATATAATAAAAATGAATGCCACAGAAAAACGAAGTCAGGTGACCTCTTCATAATTCAAAATCAGTTAAATTTAAGACAAAGTGTCCCAGTAAAATCTTTTTTACGTCTACTTTTGTGATGTTCAGTGTTAGATACCTCAGTTCTGCAAATTTTAACTTGACCTTGGTGGTCAATGGCATATCAGTCTCACTCTATTTTTAAGCCAGTATCATGATCCTCTTGTGCTGTACTTTATTAGGTTCAACGTTCATTTGGTCAGAAAAAATAACCAATAATATATTGTTATCTACTGAGAAGTTTAAACCGGCTGAGTGACAGCAGAGGGCAGAGATTTATTTTTCTTCCAGTAGTTTTGGTGAACCTGTGCAAACTTTAATCAGCAGTTTTTGAATTCAGACCATCCGTGCAAATTTAAGGTCACCTTCTCTTTGATCGTGAGTGACAGCAGAAGGCAGAGTGGAACTGTCATGGTCCTGAGTCTGACGACTCAGTGTTTTGTGTTTCTTTATATCATCCTATGTTCTTGTTTATTCTGTTATCCATATCCAATCCCACTTCCAGGAGGAGGCGGCGCCGACGCCATCGTCATTCTTCGCCACAGCTGCATTCCAGCCTCTCTCCAGAGCAGTCTGCCACTGTGAGTAACCCCGACTGTTCTTCTCCCACACCTTCAAGACAAAATCATGAGAGAGACTGTGTTTTTCCTGCTCCACCTGAGCCTGCATTTGCCCTCTCTAAATCTGTTAACCCTGTGTCAGTTTACCCTGAGTCTGCCAAAGCTGTGACTGTCAAACCAGAGCAAATTAACCTCAGCCATAAGAATAGAACGAATATTTTAGTTTCTGAGCTGCCCACTCAAGAGACTGATCAGTATATGTCAGAACATTTTGTTTCTCAGACTATTAACACTCATTCTAAGACATTTAGTGGCAATGTTGTTGAGACTGAGATACCATTAACTCAACCACAGCTTCCAACTCCACCACAACCGTCACTGCAGCCAGCCACTCTGGCTCTTTCTCAATCAGTCCAGCCCAGTCAGCAGTCCAGTTAGCTGCCCAGCAGCCACCAGCTCCGTTAGCCGCCCGGCCTGTAACTCCGTCGCCAACTCCACCACCATTTTCACCTCAACTCCAGTCCCCTGTTCAGTTGCCGTCTCCACCACAATCAGCCCCACTACATTTAGCTCAATCTTCAGCCCCGCTACCTGTAGCCCAGTTTCCAGTATCCCCACTAACCCGCGCACTTGCTGGTTCCGTTCTGTGTCTGCCAGGGGTCTCCAAACCTGCTTGTTCTGTTTTGTCCCTGCCAGAAGTCCGCGTACCTACTGGTTCAGTTCTGTCTCCACCAGAGGTCCCCGTGCCTGCTGATTCTGTTACTGTTTTTGCTGGGGGGGTCCGAGGAGCCCGTCCGGCCGTCACCGTCGTCTGCAGCGCCACCACCTGCGGCTCCCACGCAGTTACCTGCAGCGCCACCTTCACCCTCGCCTGCAGCGCCACCCTCACCCTCGCCTGGAGCGCCACACTCACCCTCGCCTGCAGCATCACCACCCTCGGCTGCTTCCGTTGGAGGGCCCGAGGAACCCGTCCAGCTATTACCGTGGCCTGCAGTGCCACTAACTGCTCCATCACCTACGGTTTCCTCGTCGTCACCTGCAGTGCTTCCGGCAACTGCTACAACTCCGCGGCCAGCAGTATCACCACCTGCTCCATCGCCAGCGGCTTCCACAACGTTGCCAGTAATGCCACCACCAGCTCCATCGCCTTCACCTTTCACACCACCACCTGCAGCGTCACCCTCCACAGCTGCCACGCTGCAGTCTGGCTCCACAGCTGCCTTGCCTGGTCCAGCGTCTGCATCAGCTTCAGCTTCGCCTGGTCCAGCCTCTGCCGCCTCTACACCGCTGTCCGAAACAGCTCAACCTGAACCACCTCCCCTTTGCTGGCCACTTTCCAGCCCTTTAGCTGGACACCATCGCCGTTGAGGGTGGCCCCCTGAACAAGGTGGTCGCCGCCACTGCCTTCCGCGCGGCCGGCCTCCGGACCTGCTCTGTCGCCGTTGCCCTCCACGTGGCTGGCCTCCGGACCTGCTCTGACACCGCCGTTGCCTTCCACGTGGTCGGCCTCCGGACCTGCCTCGTCGCTGCCACTGCCTTCCGCGAGGTTGCCCTCCAGACCCATTTCTTCTCTGTCACTGGCCTCCGGGTCGGCCACCTGAACTGCTCTGACTCCTGTGCTGTCAGCCTCCAGGTCGACCCACTGAACTTTTTTTGATGGACTTGTGTTTGACCCAGTTTTGGTTCAGTCATCTACTGCTGGGATTTTGATTTTTTTTTGTATTTTATTTTTTTGGACTGTTTCCCTGGACTGAACTCCTGCTCCTTGTCTTTCGTTTTGTTTCTGCGTTTAAATGTTCACATAAAAAAGAGAGAATTTCTGGACAATTCTATCTCAGGTTTAATCATTGTATATCAGGTTAAATCCACTATGGAAGTTGTTGTTCCCCACCAGACCAAGTATCTTTGTTTTGAAGAGCTGTAGTTGCAATTTGATCAATAAATTAATACTCTTTCTTTCCCCAAATAGCTTGAGCCAGGATCATATCTATTACATTATTATTGTCATAGCAGTTATGTGTTTCCTAGAGATACTTCTTGGTACAATTTGAATCATCAAACTCAGAAAAAGAAAAAAAAAACAGGAACAGGAAGTACCAACCTACATTTTTTCTGTCGTATTTCAGTCTGATGCTCTCGCAGTCAGCAGCAAGACATGATGAAGGTTACAACTCTCAGCATTCGACTTTGTAAGTATTGATTCCACCAATCAAGCATACAGTTGTCACATACGTTTGATGCACAGAATTTCATTTGTCTCTTCAGTTTTGGTCTTCATGGTCATACAAGCTGGCTGCAGTAACTTTACTGGTGAGTTAGAAGAAATATTTACAGTATATCTTTAGTAATATGAACAGGAATGTTTAGATTGCTAACAATCCTGTAATACCAAGAATCCTTTTAAATGACAAAATGTTATAAAGTGAATTTAAAACAAGATACCTAAGTGTTTGAAGCTCTGAAACGGTTAATGATTTGCGTTTATTTTTTTATTTTTTATGTTTGACAATCTAGCAAATTTAGCACTTTTTTGTTTTGTAATAGTTATGAATTTTGAAAGTTTTTCTTCTCTTCCATTAAGACGAAACAATTTATTTAATTGCCGTTTTTCTTCACATATTTGTCTCAGGTGCAATTTTTCCTCACATTGTTCCAAACAGACTTCAGTTCTTTGAATATGAGTCTGTCTCTGTACATTGTGAGGTAGATAACAACATCACTGAATGGAGGGTGAAGTGGAAATCCCATAAAATAAAGAACGCTTCCCACACATCAACATCACCCTGCAAAATTTATCCCATCTTTGAAAGTCACAGTGGAGAATACTGGTGTGAAAATGAAGATGGAATAAAAAGTGAGGCCCTGAACATCACTATTACTGGTATGTTGACTATATGTATATGTTGAGTATATATGTATATACGTACATTTGTCCATACGTACATTTTAAAGTATTACCTTGTATGGCTGGACTCATAGTAAGCATAGTACATATTACAGGGAATGGACCATTTTGGTTGTTTCAACACTTCTTTTTTATTACCATGCTTACTACACCCAGCTGGTTTTGTAATCTTGGAAACCCCGACCCACCCTGTGATGGAGGGAAATGAGGTGATCCTTAACTGTAAAAACAAGAAAACTCAGTCAGAACACATAACTGACTTCTACAAAGATGGTGTTTCTCTCGGGACCTGGAATCAAAGCAGCATGACCATCAAAAATGTCTCCAAGTCTGATGAAGGACTCTACAAGTGCAGCATTGATGGAGCAGGAGAATCACCTGAGAGCTGGTTAGCTGTTATAAAACAAAGTAAAGGTGATTTAGATATTATATATTTATCTATCTATATCAGGGGTCAACAACCCTGGACACTCGTGCCATAGCTGGCACGCAAAGGGTTAACTGAAAAAATAAATAGCCGCGCCAGGGTGCACATCGCAAATTAGCTCACATAGACACATTAGTTGTGCCGCTTCTTAATGGCAGTATCTTAGCTAACAACCTCAACTACCAGATTCAACTTGTAATTGGCCAAAAATAACTTAGCCTACCGGTGAGAGGGACGTTGCTAGCTGGCAGTTTTTTCAGGTGATGCTGAAATTTCAACATTCCGACACTTTAAATGCTTCAGGGAGCTGGTCAGCGCAGCATCAGCACCATGGAAATACACAGATACATCCGTAGACTCAAGACAGAATTCACAATGCACTTTCGGGACGTTCATGTGTATGGACCAGTGTTTTCTTTTCTGATCAAGTTATAATGAGTAGCTGGATTTGGGGCAGGGATAGCTAGGTAGGGATAGGTAGAGCAGTCGCCCCATGATCGGAAGGTCGGGGGGTTCGAATCCACTGAACGGCTACCCTGAGGTACCCCTGAGCAAGGTACTGTCCCTACACACTGTTTTCCCGGTGTGGCTGCCCACTGCTTCAAGAGTGAATGGGTCAAATGCAGAGAGACTAATTTCCCTAAGGGGATCAATTAAGTATACATTATTATTGGTATTATTGTCTCGCTTTAACTGCCTGGACACAGAGGATATCAAAACGCAGCTGATTGAACTGAAAAGCTAGACTCAGTGGGGTCAAAGTACACACACATGTATGTGTGTGTGTATATATATATATATATATATATATATATATATATATATATATATATATATATATATATGTATTATTATTATTTTTATTTATTTTTTTTAAGTGTTACCTTGTATGACTGGACTCATAATAAGCATAGTTTATATTACAGGGAATGGACCATTTTGGTTGTTTCAACACTTATTTTTTATTATCATAGTCAGATGCTTATTAAATAATTTAATGAAGTAATTCATAAAATATATTTTCATCACACTTCCCAGCTGGTTTTGTAATCTTGGAAATCCCGACCCACCCTGTGAAGGAGGGAAATGAAGTGAACCTTAATTGTAAAAACAAGGAAACTCAGTCAGAACACATAACTGAATTCTACAAAGATGGCGTCTCTATCGGGACCTGGAATCAAAGCAGCATGACCATCAAAAATGTCTCCAAGTCTGATGAAGGACTCTACAAGTGCAGCATTGATGGAGCTGGAGAATCACATGAGAGCTGGTTAGCTGTTATAAAACAACATCATCCAGGTGATTTAGATTTTTTTTTAATAAATCCCCATTTTGTGTCATTTGTCTTTTTTCTTTTCCACTTTATTTTAATATTTTCATGTTCTTTCCAGCACCTTACAATAAGACTGATCTTTCACATGAAGTCCCTAAAATATCACATGATGAATTCCCTAAAACACTCATTCTGCTGTGGACCGTTATCTGTGTTTTACTGGTGGATCTGTTGTTGTTGTTGGTGGGCCTGCTTCTTCAAAACAAATATAAAGGTACAGAAACACTTTCTACCAGAAATCAGACAGATATACATAGACTGTTCATTCATTTAATCTTGCTAATATGTCAGGAATTATTATCATGGTATTTACCAGATAAGGATATTGTACTGTTAAAAAAATGCAAGACAATGTTATGTTTTGTTTTTGTTGGGTTTTTTTTTTAATGTTTTAGCTGCTGACATGTTGAGTATTAGACACCATGACATTAACATTCCCTAACCCCGCTACATTTCCCTGCTTTCTTTCTTATTGATGGATTTTTTTCTTGGGTTTTTCAGTATCAGCCTGTTTTTCATCAGCACAAGGTTCACACTCATGTGAAGACAACACAGGTGAGAAACTGCATCCTTGTCCAATAAGCAAAACAAAATAAAATAACAAAATAAAAATAAATTAGAGTGTGGATGCTCAGTCTGGGGTTACAGTCATATAAAAACTAAGATTACCCACAGAGTCATTCTCTGTAACATCAGAACAATTGCAAAGTTCCCACATGACTCCGTCACAGTGAGTGATTTCCTTCCACAGTAACTTTAACAGTGCATCCTGAAAGTTTTCATAATGCTTCACTTGTTCCACATTTTGTCGTGTTACACCCTTATTTCAAAATTGATTAAATTAATTTTCACCTCAAAATTCTACACCCAACATCTCATAGTGACAAAGAGACAAAGTTTAATAAAAAAACAAAAATATAACAGGTTATGTCTGTAGACAGGTCTTGTTTGTAGACCTCAAAGACAGGGTTGTATCCAAGCACAGATCTACAGAAGGGTACAGAAAAAAAAAATCTCCAGCAATCTACAGAAACATCCTTGTTGATAACCTGCACCAGCTTGCTCTAGACCAAAGACTAAAAAGGAAAAGGTTTATCTTCCAACAGGACAATGACTCTAAGTACAGAGCCAAGACAATATAGCAGTGGCTTTAGGACCACTCTGTGAATGTCATTTTGTGGCCTGGCCAGAGGCCCAGACTTGAACATGATTTAACATTTCTGGAGAGATCTAAAAATGGCTGTGCACAGATGCTCCACATCCAACCTGACGGAGCTAAGTAGTTTAATGATTAGGTGCACTGGAAGCAATCTGTACCTCTCAAGAACCAGGAAACGGGCAGGGAAAATCATCACAGACCCCTCACACCCTGGACACAGACTTTTTGACCTGCTGTCCTCTGGCAGACGGTACAGAAGCCTGCAGACCAGGACCACCCGACACAGGAACAGTTTCTTTCCCCTCGCCATCTCCCTTTTAAACAGTTGACCTGTCACACTGCTCCCACTGCCAGACTGCAACTGCACCTTATGTACATTCTGTAGTATTCATTCCACCTCATTTCATTTCTGTATTTTATGTATATACGTTTAGATTAGATATTTATAGTTGGTTTACACAGCTTTGTGTATGTATGTGTATGCATGTGTAATGTGTATTCATAGACGTGTGTGTGTGTGTGTGTGTGTGTGTGTGTGTGTGTGTGTGATTTACATTGCTGTGCTTGAGAGCCACCATCTACCAGAACCAAATTCCTTGTATGTGTCTGCACATATACTTGGCCAATAAACACGATTCTGATTCTGATTCTGATACAGGTTAACCAGATTAACTTTGTCATATTTTAACCATCATACATACTGTGTCCATGAAATGCATGTTACATTTTCATAATGCCCCCTTTTTTATTTTTAAACATTTCAGTCTTGCAGGAGGAGTACACTCAAGTGTCATATACCAGTGTACAGAAAGGTAAACTCTATGAGTGAATATTTTGTGAGGGTTTTAAGAATTAAAGTATATAAATGAAAGCATGTGAGAAAACTCTTTGAACGTTTTGTATTATGTTGTTAGATGAAGACAATTGAATTGTTATTGTGAGCAACAACAACTACTGCTTTGTGTGTGCATACATATTCCATAAATATATACATTTATGGAGAAAAAATAGATTTTTAATTTGATACATTTGTTTCCAACACAGAACTGAAAGTGTCCAGAGAACACATCGAGACTGTGATATATTCTTCAGTGAATTGAGGCTCATGCATCCATCCATCACATCGCATGCTCATCAATTTAGGGTCACGGAGGCTGGAGCCTATTCTTGTGTCATCGGCCGGGAGGTGGGGAACACCTGGACAGGTCACCAGTCTGTTGCAGAGTTAACACAGAGTCAGAAAACCATTCACACTCACATTGACACCTGTGGGGAATTTAGAAACATCAATTAACCTACTGACTGACTGAGGCCGTTACATTTTTTTTATTTGCTGAACTTTCCTTTGCTGGACTACTAAACATTGACAGTTATTCTCCTGTAAATATAGCTTTCTTCTTTTCTTGTGTGTGTGTTTTTTTTTTCTTTTCTTTTCTTTGACACGACTTAATTGACTTTTGACAGTGACGGTACAAATAGCAGTGGTGAAGGCATGTGCAGAAGATAGGATGAACTAAACTGGGAAAACTAACAGAAACAGACCTGAAACAGAGATGCAGGGAAATACACAGGATGACAGAGGGAAATAACAGAGACGAACCAGCAACGCACACAAGAAAAAACATGAAAACACTGAGTCACCAACCCAGGACCATGAAAGTTTTTTTCTTTTAATTTTTTTTTCTTTAAAATGGCACATTTACATTCTTCTGTACGTATTTTAAAATTCATATTGTCTACTTTTGTAATTTTTAAACTGTCAGCTTTTCTGTTTTTTTTCTGAAATCACTGTAATTTATAACACAACAATAATAAAGGAACAATAAGTAAATAAAGAACTCTTTTTTTTTTAGCCATCAGTGTCTCGTGTTGTTGGACAACACTGAAGTTACAGGAAGGTGTTTGGAGTTGACTGAAATGAAATTTGCTGAAGATTAATTCCTGTGGACCATAATTTCAGGAAATACAGAAAGTACAGAGCCAAGGATGTTCAAGTTCTTACACAAATAAAGTTGTACTCTCATTTCCTCAGGCTCAAAAAATGAGTTCTTCTATCTAAAACAGCCATAATGAATGTATGCTTCAGTGGCAAAGAGCAGATTGTGCCTATTATTACACATACAAACATAGATTCATCACATCTGCCACCCACTGTCTCTATATTGGTCTCTGTCTTAGTCACATTGTTGGTGTCAGTTAAACCACCTTATGTTACCTGCTCGGTCTGTCACCACGTCTGAAGATGGTGTTCAAATAAACACAGATGCTGCTTCTTTTTAAATGCATTCACTGTGGTTAGCAACCAACATGACAGCACACTGCTGTTTTATGTTCCCATTAACATATTAAACCACTGACATCTATTAAAAACACGGCCTCACTAATGCAGCTCTGTGTATTTCTGAAAACCACACGCTCAACTCAAGTTAACTGAAACATGAACTGACACTAAAACTTTCCATCTTGCTTGTGATAGTTCATTTAAGTATTTATTAAGCATTTATAATTTTACCATTTAGAATGAAAATGAAACACTCAGTGTTCTTCCCCTCCTTCCCCCTCCAGAGATGCAGCACATGAGCTTGTGTGAGTTTCTTTCCTAACTGAACATGACCCAAGTAACAAGAATTTCAGATTTACTCAGTGTGATTAATCTAGTGGGTGTGATTCAACTGTGCTTCAGTAAGAAACATTGTTATGCTTGCCATGTGCTACTAAGTTAGTAACCTTTTGTGTTGTAAACTGTTAAGATGTGCTTGTGATAAATACATAATATAGTACTGACTGGTCCTTGCAAACCTGTTGTTGCGTCCCCACATGAAAGCTAGGCCAACAGGGTGAGGGAGAGTAACAGTTGGATCCGGGTTGAAATGAAAAGGACGCCAGGAAGAAGTGTTTTACACAAAATAAGTCTTTATTATAACCAACAAACCAATAACCATATAAATAATATCAACAGAAAAAGACAGCAACGCTGCTATTAGCAATAAACCAGACAGGCCAAACCAAGAAACGGAGGCAGCATCACTTAAGAAAAACCACTGCTCAGTTGAGAGTTCAAAGAGCCACACATGGTGGGGCTGGTCACTCACGGACTCACACACGCACCTTGACCAGCTCACAGAAGAAATCCACCAGAAGCCTCTCCCACACCCACACATCCCAGCTTATATCACCTCTGGAGGGTAATTGGTGGTAAACGAGGGCAGATGAGCAGCAGGTGGGTCCTAAAAGAGAAGGCAGGGGCAGAGAGAGACAAGGGGAGGGGCAAGAAAGAAGGAGGAGGAGAGGAAGAGGACAACACCACGCCCACACACTCCCACAGCCTCACAGGATGTAACACCTGTGGTCTCTCAGCTGATTGCACTGTTCAGTACATCCAACTAGGAGGAAATATCAGCAGTGTCTAACTCCACCTTTTCAGTCAGATGAACCACTGGTGCACCTGACTCACACAGTCATTTATGAAATGCTCTACAAAGATTTTCCCATATCACTGCAGATAGCCAGTAATGACAAAATACTTACTGATAAAGTCACAGAACACAGTATGGCCGTTTTGTTTTTTGTTTGGTTGTTTTTTTTTAGGTATAAAACCCATTGCTGCAGGTACAGTACAAAAATGACTCCCTTAGACTGCTTTTGAGTTTTAGTTTCCTTGTTTTCCACTGTATCACTGGTTTTGTGTTCTTATGTATTCGACAATATTTGTACCTGCCAGTTGAAAAATCATTACTCCCCTTATGCTCAAACCCTCTGCTGTAGCAGTAGCTTGATTTTGAAGTATGGTGACCACAAGTTACAAACATCTGCATCTAGATTTGAGTTTGATCATTGGATAATAAGCCACCCCCCATTTTTTTTTTCAAATTTTCAAGCCCCAAGTGGTTGGGATCTGCAGAAAATGCAGATCATACATTGTAAACTGGACCTGAATGCAGACAGGCACAGGCAGACTGCAGAGAACAAAAAGCTAAATGTTTATCATAGGTGATGAAAAGTACACCATAACAAAAAGAAAAGAATACAAAAGGAAACAGACAGACTGTCAATGGACAAATGGAGACTAAGAAATCTGTATACCTGTATATACAAACAATATGGTGATTAGTGAAGAGGAGTCAGCTGGGGAGAAGAGCAGAAAGAAGTTGTGAATAATGAGAAATTGAACATTTTACACAGAAGACAAGTGACTATCACAGAAAAGCAGGTCTGAAACACATTACCATGACACAGAGAAAAGAGTAAACAAACACAAAGACAAGACTGACTAAACACAGGCGACACAGGAAAACCTAAACGCAGGAGACTTGACAGTAGAGGATGGGGAACACTGAGGGAGGAAAAACTCTAAGATAACTAAGAACTGAAGGCTAAACTAAATACACATCAGAATACATGAAGTACATATCAAACCATGAATCAACATGAAATATTCAAATAAACACTAGTAAGTTCAGAAACATAGAAACACTGGATCAAATGACCCGGGACCAATGACTATTTATGACTCTGTGTTGCCCCCCAGTGTTCTGACTTTGATACATATACACATTCAGTTGCCCCCATGGGATAAATAAACGTATGTCGGAAAAAAAAAACACTTCCTTACTTCCTGCCACCATTGACCCACTTCAGTTTGCATACTGGATTAATCGTTCCATAGACAAATATCTCACCTGGACACTGGCAGAGGGAATTATCTTAGGATGCTGTTCATGGACTACAGTTCAGCATTCAACACAATAATTTTCTCTAAGCTTTTCACCAAGTTGAAGGATCTAGGACTCAGCTCATCTCTGTGTCAGTGGATCCTCATCTTTCTCACAGACAGACCCCAATCAGTGAGGGTGGGAAAACATGTCTCCCTCTCCATCTCACTCAGGACTGGAGTGCCTCAGGGCTGTGTTTTAAGCCCCTTGCTGTACTCACTGTACACTTACAACTGTATAGCCACATCTGATACCACCTCCATTGTCAAGTTTGCTGACAACACTTAGGACCCGTCATGGTCACGTGATCAACACCATGGTCAAGAAAGCCCGCCAGCGTCTCTTCTTCCTCAGAAGACTTAGAGGCTTCCATCTGCCACTGAGAGTGCTTAAGAACTTCTACTCCTGCACCATCAAGAGCGTCCTGGCAGGAAGCATCTGCACCTGTTTTGGGAACAGCAGCAAGCAGGATGTAGACAGAGCATCATTCGCTCTGATCTTCCTGACCTGCTGTCTGTCTACACCAAGCGGCGAAAGACCAAAGCCAGTAAGATTATGATGGACCTCTCCCATGCCATTGATGGACTCTTCCTAGACCTCACTGTTGATGTCTGGGAAGCGCTTCCGCTCCCTTAAGACCAGTACAGAGAGAATGAGGAGGAGCTTCTTCCCCAGGCTATTTGGGCCCTGAAGCAGGTGTAGGACTGGACTCTCATACATCACAGCACAGCACACACTCTGTTTATTTGCACATTTCTTAAAATTTCTTTCTTAAATTGTTTATTTGCACATTCTATTTTTTATATTTATAATCTACCTTTAACTCTTAGTTTAGTCTTTACTTCCTAGGTAAAATTCTTAATTTATTCTTTACATATGTTAGACCTGGTTTTAACTGCAATTATTACTATTATTATTATTCTTACAACAATAAGCATTTCACTACATTTGTACTGTGTATGATTATGTGTTTACAAATAAAATTTGAGTTTGACTTTGAAAAAATAAACAAACATATTTTAGGTCTATTTTAGTATTAGTATGTTTAGCAGTGTGTTACTCAGTGTGATAACATTGTTTGAGTACTTGCACAGTTTAAATGCTCTCCCATTTAGGAGCCCAGTTTGAGTAGAGTTCTTTTTTTTCTCCTCTTGTCCCTGATGTGTGTATTTTTCAATGTTTTTCTTTCTGGCACGGCTACGCCTGCAGCCTGCCCGTCTTATCTAGCTGACAAGCAGCACCTCAAACAGTAAAGCTACATCCACATGAAGATGCAGCAGTGGAGAGAGTGACAGTGCAGTGGAGGGAGCCAGTGTGGTAACAGCATGGGGTGGCCATCTACTCTTCACAGTCACATGTAATCCACATCTGCTTACCACCAAGACCACAAGCACTATAACATCATTTGCTACATCAAATTCAACTCTAAAAGCAGAAATATGCTAAACCACAAACGTTGTAACCAGACACTATTCCTACAAATTATGTGAGAATATAGGAGACATTTTCAGAAGCATGTTCCCTGACAGTGACATAGCAAAGCAATTTACTGGTGGGGAGAGAAAAGTGGAATACCTCACTAAGTTTGGGATTGCTCCTCATTCCTCATCCTCAGTGAAAGCTAAAGCCTAGAAAGAGTCTGTATATGCACGTCTATTTGATGAAAGCCTCCAAAGGAATATGAACTAATGTCAGACTGACATTCACATTCTGGAATGATAACAAAGTAAACCTGCGGTACCTGATGTCATTTTTCATCACACTGCAATGTATGAGAAAGACTGAAAGGGAGTATTCAGATATAGGCTTCCAGAATCTGATTCAGCTGTCTATGGATGGTCCAAATGGGAATTGGAAGACATTCTCATAAGCCCAGCATAAAATTAATGAACAAACAAAAAAAGGTAAAATGTTGGAAGTTGTCATTTGCATATAATGCACGATGCCTTCAGCGCAGGGTGTGCATCCACAGACTGGGAACTTTAAAATGCTCAGTCAAGCCTTTATGTCTATTCAAGGATGTTCCAGCTGTAGGGAATACTACACAGAAGTCACTGGTTCCACATCTTTTCTTCGTGGTTTTTGTAATCATCAATTGCTGGAAAATGCGGAGGTGGCTGAGCACGCCATTCAGAGTTTACCCAATCTGATATTTGCATGAGAGCTGCAAAAACTAAAACTGTAAGAGAGCCAATTACAACGTCTTTCAAAATGGCTCAGATGATTCTGGAAGATGAACTCCTTCAGTCAACTTTTTTGTAATGGCAGCCAGGCAAATCACGCTATTTTTAAAGTCACACCAGACTGACAAATCCACGCTGCCATATATGTGCAGTGATCTCAAAAATGTGCTGAGTTTATTGGAGAAGTATTCTGCACATTCATGATGTGAATCTTACAAAGCAGCCATCAAGAGGATGGTACGTTTTGGTCAAAAGGGGATTTTCAAACAGCAACAACAATCATGTAGGCTGATACATTTAAATGACGCTAAACTGAAACTAGAGAGGCAAAAGTGTGCTAAGAAATATCCCCCACACCATTGCAGCACCACTGCCAACACTAAGGCAGGATGGATCTGTCCTTCCAAGTTTATGCCAAATTTTGAATCAAATCAAATCATATCAAGACTCAGACATTTTTCCAGATTTATATTCTTCCAGTCATTTTGGTGAACCTGTGCAAACTGTAATCAGTAGTTTCTGAATTCAGAACATCTGTGCAAAATTTAAGATCACCTTCTGTTTGATCTTCAGCAAGTGACCTCGCTGAAGTGAGTTAAAATAGATGGCAGACTGGAACTGCGTTTAAATGTTCACATAGAAAGTAGGGTGAATTTCTGGACAAGTTTTATCTCAGGTTAAATCGACTATGGAAGCTGTTGTTCCCCAACAGCCCAAGTATCTTTGCTTTGAAGTGCTGTAGCTGCAATAAATTAATACTTTTTTCTTCCCCCAAACAGTCGCTGCTGTGAATAGCTTGAGTCAGGATCACATCTATTAAATTATTATTGTCATAGCAGTTATGTGTCTTAGAGATACTTCTTGGTACAATTTGAATCATCAACATCAGAAAAAAATAAACAGGAACAGGAAGACCCAACCTACATTTTTTTTCTGTCGTATTTCAGTCTGATGCTCTCGCAGTCAGCAGCAAGACATCATGGAGATTACAACTCTCAGCATTCGACTTTGTAAGTATTGATTCCACCAATCAAGCATACAGTTGTCACATATGTTTGATGCACAGAATTTCATTTGTCTCTTCAGTTTTGGTCTTCATGGTCATACAAGCTGACTGCAGTAACTTTGCTGGTGAGTTAGAAGAAATATTTACAGTATATCATTACCAATATGAACAGGAATGTTTAGATTGCTAACAATCCTGTAATACTGAGAATAATTTTAAATGACAAAATGTTGTAAAGTGAATTTAAAACAAGCTTCCTTCAAATGTGTTTGAAGCTCTGAAACGGTTAATGATTTGCATTTAATTCAACAGATCCAGATCCTGCCAGTATAAAACTTCACTGGTTGACAATCTAGCAAATTTAGCACTTTTTCGTTTTGTAATAGTTATTAATTTTGAATTTTCTTTTCTTCTATTAAGACGAGATAATTTATTTGATTGCCTTCTTTCTTCACATATTTGTCTCAGGTGCAGTTTTTCCTCGCATTGTTCCAAACAGACTTCAGTTCTTTGAACATGAGTACGTCTCTGTACATTGTGAGGTAGATAACAACATCACTGAATGGAGAGTGAAGTGGAAATCCCATAAAATAAAGAACGCTTCCAAGACATCAACATCACCCTGCATAATTTATCCCATCTTTGAAAGTCACAGTGGAGAATACTGGTGTGAAACTGAAGATGGAATAAAAAGTGAGGCCCTGAACATCACTATTACTGGTATGTCGTATATATATATATATATATATATATATATATATATATGGAGAGAGAGAAAGTCAGATTTTTTATTATCATAGTCAGATGTAATAATTAAAAATAATAACTATAAAGTAATTCATAAAATATATTTTTATCACACTTCCCAGCTGGTTCTGTAATCTTGGAAACCCCGACCCACCCTGTGAAGGAGGGAAATGAGGTGATCCTTAATTGCAAAAACAAGAAAACTCAGTCAGAACACATAACTGACTTCTACAAAGATGGCGTCTCTATCGGTACCTGGTATCAAAGCAGCATGACCATCAAAAATGTCTCCAAGTCTGATGAAGGACTCTACAAGTGCAGCATTGATGGAGCTGGAGAATCACATGAGAGCTGGTTAGCTGTTATAAAACAACATCATCAAGGTGATTTAGATTTTTTTTTTTAATAAATCCCCATTTTGTGTCATTTGTCTTTTTTCTTTTCCACTTTATTTTAATATTTTCATGTTCTTTCCAGCACCTTACAATAAGACTGATCTTTCACATGAAGTCCCTAAAATATCACATGATGAATTCCCTGAAACACACCTTCAGCTGTGGATTGTCATCTGTGCTTTATTGGTGGCTCTGTTGTTGGTGGTAATAGTCCTGGTTCTACATAGGAAGCACAAAGGTACAGAAAAGTTGTCTCCCAGAAACAGATTTTAAATTCATTTCATTTTGCTGTTACAGTAGCACAGGGGTGGGAATCTCCAGGCCTCGAGGGCCGGTGTCCTGCAGGGTTTAGATCTCACCCTGGGTCAACACACCTGAATCAAACGATTAGTTCATTAGCAGGCCTCTGGAGAACCTCAAGACATGTTGAGGAGGTAATTTAGCCATTTGAATCTGCTGTGTTGGATCAAGCACACATCTAAAACCTGCAGGACACCGGCTCTCGAGACTGGAGCTCCAAACCCCTGCAGTAGCAGAGAAGCAAATCTTTTGACTCACTCTACTAGATCAGATTGTTTTCTTTAAATGTATTAGCTGTTGATTTTTCTTATTATATATCATTACATAAATATTCACTCATCCTCTTTACTACACTTGACACTAAAGTAATGTATTTCAGACATGCATTTAGAAATGATGAGATTTCAATATAACAATCATTTACTATACTAACTATACTATTGTAACAATGATTTGCATTGTGTGCATAGCATGAATGTTAAGGTATTGTTTTTTTGCCAAATATGAATCATCCGCACATTTGTTTTTGTGTTTTTTTTACATTTCAGTGCGACAAGACACCACTGACCTACATCAAGTGAAACATGCTGTGGGCAGAAAAGAAAGGAAGCAGAAAAGTAAATATTTTATTTAGTCATTTATATTTTACAAGGGCTTTAAATGATTAAAACAGTATATAAATAATGTGTGAATATGTGGCATCAGGTTTTATCTTAAACTTTTTTGTTAGATGGAGACAATTCAGATCATCCAGATGATGTCCTGTATACCACTATTAAAATTCACTGGAAGAAAAAAGGTACACACACGCACACACACACACACACACACACACACACACACACACACACACACACACACACACACACACACACACACACACACACACACATACACACACATATATAGTGTGGATGTAGTGTTTTCAATGATAACGCTACATCCAGATGACCTAATCAAGTTTCTGGGATTTTTTTTTTTTTTGGATGATCTAACATGGATCAAGAAAAAAAAGTGTTTTTTGATATATTAACAGATACTTTTGTTTCCAACACAGAGACAAAATTGTCCAGAGCAGACATGAATCCATGCTGTCAAGAGGGGACTGTCATCTATTCTTCAGTCAAGTGAGCCTCATACATAGTGTATTTGTTGGGCTTCTATTAAACCATGGCATGAGGTTTGCTAACATGATGTCCTGAAATTTCAGGAGGGTGATTGGAGTAATTTACTAACAGGAAATGAGAAAATGAAAAACAGAAAAATAAAAGACAAAATGATGATTGTTATTGTTGTTTTAAGCTTTAAAGAAAAACTGAAAAATAAAAAAAGCCTCAACACTTTCTCATAAAGATAACACTTCCCTAAACGGCACATTACGTTTTTTTTATGTATTTATGAAATTGATATTTTGTTCCTATGTATTTTTTAAGAATACAACTTTTCTGTATCTCTTTCTTCAGTCATTGTAATGTTAAAAAGCAACAATAATAAGGAAAAAATTGATAATAAATAAATAAATTTCTGTTTTCTTTTAAATAATACTAATACTGAAGTCACAGGGTGGTGCTTGGAGTTGACTGAAATGAACTGACAATTTATTCCTATTGAACCCTCAAAGACCAAAATGTCAGTAAGTACAAAAAGTACAGAAACCACTTGGAGAACCAAAGATATTTTAGTTCCAGTAAATAGTGTTTTACTATCATTTCCTCAAGTTCAAACAATGTCTTCTTTCAAAAAAGATCTCTTATCAATGTATGTTTCAGTGTTACAGAGTAACTTCTGTCTATTGTTCCACATGCATACAAACTTTATACCTTTGAAAATGCCTTTTTTTCCCCCAAGCACAGTTGCAAAGTGTGTGAGCAAGTGGGGCATCTGTCCTAGATTGAAGACCTTCCCACCCACACACACCTCCTCTATATTGGTCTCAGTCATATTAGTGTCAGTTAAACCACTTTGTCTTACCTGCTCAGTTTGTTAACACAGCTGAAGATGCTTTGCATATGACCACAGGTTCTGGCTTTTTTGAATACATTTACTGTGGTTAGCTACGAATATAACAGCGCATTGCTTTTATATGTTTCCATTGACATATTAAACCACTGACATCTCTTTAGACACCATACTTATTCGGCAGGGTGTTTGTCTGAAACACAAACTCAAATATAGTTCAACCCACAGTAACTGACACATGAACTGACACTAGACTGTAAAATTATCTTATTATAGTTCTCTTAAGCATTTATTAACTATAGCACAACAAAGCACTAAACATGTCAGTTTTTTTTCTCACACAGTACAGGGTGGGGGAATTACAAAGTGCACCCTTTGTTTATGAACTACCACAACCTTTGATTTAATACTTAATTTTATGAACTTTAAGGGTCATCGATGACTCAGTGCTTCC
Organism: Oreochromis aureus; assembly: GCF_013358895.1. Classification (NCBI taxonomy): domain Eukaryota; kingdom Metazoa; phylum Chordata; class Actinopteri; order Cichliformes; family Cichlidae; genus Oreochromis; species Oreochromis aureus. The sequence continues at coordinate 51,782,404 of NC_052944.1, read as the reverse complement.
CTCTAATGAGCCACTGTGGGAAGTTATATATATGCTTTGTGCAGTCCACTATGCATGGGCCTGACAAAACACTTAAACAATTAGGTAGGTGAGGTAGCCCAGAAAGACATAAAAGCATAAGTCTGATTTTAACAAGTCTGATTTTACAGATGCAGAAACAAATCTAACAGCCATCATGTTACTCCAGAAATTTTGAATGGTGTTACAGGTGATTATCTTTGAGAAATGTGATATAAGACCAGGCTGTAGTCAACATTCATCAAGACAAATTAGCAGTGATCAGAGAATTTTGGGAAGTGTGTGGAGTCCCAGCCACTCATCTATATCCCAAGTACAAACATCACTGTGGATGAGTATCTGTCCTTTCAAAAAGTATATGCCAAGTGAGCAGGATAAATTATGTTTTTTGTTTCTGTTTAAAAATGTCACATGGAATGGGCGCCGGTTCAGCTCAGTGCGTTGAGTGGGTGACCACATACAATACGGCTGAGAGCAGACGGCCAAGGTTTGAGTCTCATCCGTCGCTCTTTGCCACATGTCTTCCGCCTTTTCTCGCTGCCCCTGCTTTCCTGTCCTCTCTCTATTGTATCTATCAAATAAAGCTGAAAAGGGTAAAAAGAAAATGTCACATGGACCATACATGGAATTGGTTCCAGGTAAAAGAGGCTTAATTTTACTAATAACTTAAATTACTTACAGGCAGACTTTGTTTTTGTACACAAGACTTATATATCATACACATCTGTACATATACATTTCCACACTTCTCTCACACATTCTCAGCATGTTAGAATTTAAAACAGAGGTGTAGCCTTATTAATTACAGAAAAATAAACTTCACTGTTAACAACACTATTAGAGATTCAGAAGGCAGATTTATGATATTTAATTAAAGTATTCAAAATATGGATCTGTGTAGTGCTAATATATATACACTATCCAAATTTTTATTTTTTGCTCCTTTTTTAAAAAATTCCTTCATTTCTTCCCCCTCAGATCAATCTGTACTACGCTTATGATAGGAAGAGACCTCAAACTAGTATTTAATCCAGAAATTGACAGGCTCAGTACAACAGTGAGTCAAAGGAATTGGCAGTCTACAGACATTGTTGAACAATACATTTTGTATTTTACAATGCATGGCATTCACATCACCCCACTCTTAAGGATTACACCTTTTTTTCTTCAGCACACCACTCAGAATCTCACTTCGACTACTTTTAGTTAGCAGCTCCATTATGAGGGATCTCACAGACGGATTGATCCTCTCATTGTCAGCGATCATGCACCAGTATCTATCTCTTTGACACAGAAAAAAGTCACACCACCAGCTGGACATTTAATACGTCATTACTGAAAGAACAAGATTTCATTAATTATTTCAAAAAAGAATGGACAATGTATTCAGATAACATGACCTGTCAGGAATATCACCATGTGTTGTATGGGAAGCAGGAGCAGTAGTAATGCATGCCAAAATGTCATCCTACTATATATAATAGAACAAGAAAGAAAGAAAACGCTACTCTCAGAATTAGAATAAAAAATCAAATGATTAGAATCTGCTGATTCTGCCTTGCCACAACACATATAATTAACAACCTGAGAAACTAAAACTAGAATTAAATTAAATAAACAAGATTTCTGATGCAAAGGTGGCATCTGGAGAACTTTTAATAAGAAATAAATCTTAGAAATTCCTTGCTAACCAGTTAAACTAAGCATAGAAAAAATATTTATTCTCTAAAGGATTCTCCTGGGAACATTACTTATAATCCACAATAAATAAATAAATAATTTCAAGACGTTTATGAAGCTTTATACTCGTCACAGATTAATCCCTCTGATGCTCACATTGCAGAGTTTCTTAACAATATAGCTTTTTCTAAAAAAACCCCCAAAACCTTATTTAAACTCAATTTCTGTGTTTTTATGGTAAATATTTTTAATGTGTATTTTAAATAATTATTTGATCTTAAAAAAATCTTGGAGACTTCACTAGAGCGAGCGCTCATACCACCAGTGGTATACATACCACAGTTTGAGTATGACTGATCTAAAACATATTGTACAAGATGGAAAATTTATTTCATTTGAAGAACTTGTATCAAAATATAGAATCAGCAAAGGTATATTTCTTGAATATCAGCAACTGAAATCCATCATACAGCAAAAATTGTATCTCGGTTAACTGAATCTAGACATACCTACTTGGGTAACAAAATTTTAAAATATCTGTACTCCCAAATGGTCATTAAAAATGTATAAGCTGTTGTTTAAAATTGATGAATCAATTTCCCTTTCTTTCTATCAATCCAGATTAAAACTTCTGGACACAAATATGTGTAAACACCTTCAAAATGATTAAAAGCCCAAACGTATAACTTATGCGACATAAGATTCTATACAGAACACACTTCACAGGACAAAGGTTGTTCCAAATAGGCCTTACACGGACATATGCATCTGCTGCAAAGACAACTCTGTTGAGAGCCATATGCATGCTATATGGTCACACGCTTGACCAACTGTTCTGGCAGAGTATATGTGAAGACCTAGCCACATGGTTTAGTTGCTGTATCGAATACTTCAACTCTGCCCAGCTGTAGTGAGATAAGGTGTGTCCACTTAATGGGCCCATATCTATCCACTTCCTCAACACCTACATGCAGTTAACTTTAATATATAAAGTTTAACAGACCAGCATGATGATAAATGCATATAATATACCTTACACCTAGCCCCAACAATAGATTTGACAAATCTATTGTCTGTTGTCTACAAAAAACAAACACAAACAACCTTGACTGGACCTGATTTTACCAGATTGCTTTTTAGATTATATTTTTAGATTCTCTCTTAGACTCTCTTAGATTTTAGATCAGCTTTGTGTTTTATTACAACCCAGCACTTGAATATGTGACAAAAAAGGAAAAGTAAGAAAGAGGTACAGGAGGCTGGGCCTGAGGCCCACATTTCTCAATAAAATCTAAATAAAAAATAAAAAATATGGTCATAGACTAATGATAGCTGACTTACAGTAGAGGGCAGTGTAGCACTTAATTTAAAAGTGTTTGGTCTGATTTTACACATTTTATCCAGTTTCATCCACATTGTCATGATGAGCTGAGTTAACAAACCTGCATACATAGCATTGGGACGAAGTATTGTCAAGAGCAGTGCCATTAACACATATTTTAAGTGTATTTTCCAAAGATTTCCTGAAACCTAAATGCTTTTTGTTGTGCATAAAAGTGATCCACTTTTGAGTCGTGTGAAAGTGTTTTCCCCCTTCCTGATTTCCTATTTTTTGTATGTTTTTCACACTTCAATGTTTCAGCTCATCACACTAATTCATATTAGACAACAATAACAGTAAAAGGTAAATGATAATGACAATGTTATGATTTAATGTTGTCAGTGTTTTGTTTTATGTTATGTTTAAGGATTTGTTCTCGTTTCCTGTTTTATTGTGAAGGTCTGCGTCTCATGTGAGTGTGTTCAGTTTTACCTCTGTCTTGTCTTGTTGATTATTCCCAGCTGTGTTCCCCACCTGTGTGCAATCTCCCTGTGTTTCCCTGTATTTAAGTCGCGTCCTCTGTCTTTGTAGTTTGGCTGGTCCGTCTGTGTATCCACCATGTCTCATCCGTGTGTTTCCCTGCTGCCCAACCGTCATCTGTTTTCTGCTGGCTGTTATTCGTGTTCAGGTTTGTTTCTGTTCAGGGTCAGTAGTTTAGTTTTCCCAGTATAGTTTAGTTCTCCGTTTACCATTTTGTCCATCTCTTTTGTTGTGTTTGCCTTAGTGGCACCAGCCATTTTTAGCCAACCTGGTTGTCCATTTTTAAGATAAAGCCTCTTCTCATCCCACAATCTGGTATTCATCTTCTTTTATGTTGCGGCTATGAGCCGGGTCGTAACAATAAGTAAACACAAAATATAGGTTCTATAAACAGGTGCTTATTATCAAGGGGAAAACCTACATGGTCATTTTTGAAACAGTGATTGCCCCCTGAACCTAATAATTGGTTGGGTTACACAGCAACAGCTGCAACCAAGTTTGCAATAACTGTCAGTGAGTCTTTTACAGCGCTGTGGGGGCATTTTGATGCACTCATCTTTGCAGAATTGCTGTAGTTTAGCCATATTGGGGGGTGTCTGATGCAGCCTGACTCAATCCTGATTCTAGATGTTCAGCTCTCTTGTCGTCAATAAACAACTTTTAGGGAGCTCTATAGCATTCAATAAGAGGACCCACCATGTCAATTCTCGACGCGAGGGGGGTACCCTGCGCGTCAATAAGTGAAGCAGAGGGAGCCTGACCGTGCGTCACACATTTGACGAGTTAGGAGTGAGAATGGGTTGGGAAAACAGAGCACGATGCTCACAATGACCCATGGCTGCAATGCTGGTTCATTCAGTCTTTGGGAGTGCACCTGAAACATACACAGACAACGTTAATTTAAATTCAAGAACTTAAATGAGCCAAGGCCGACACAAATGTGTTTTATCTACTTTCCATTACATTTATCACAAATGTAACAAATAAAGTGTTTAGAAAGTTAGCACAGACATGTAATTTTTGCATTTTTTACGTATCCATCTATAGAACGCTGCATGTTATATTCTAAATCTGCCTGTTCTCTTTCAGAAACCGGCCTGCAAAAACAATCTTAGTGACACAGGACACAAACACGGAAGCAAGATATATGATTAGGATTATTTATAATAAATATGAATAAATCATTGCAATTTCTTTAACCATAGAGAATAACTAAATCCTTCAAGACAATGTCACATCAATGCACTGAATTCACTATGGTATGCATCTAACAGAGCCTCAACATGTTCTCATTGTAATTTCCCCTCATGAATGAATTTATGCTTGGACTATTCTGAATGTTTTGGGGGAAATCAAACGCATTTTACTTATGTACTCAAGCTGACTTACCTTTGTTTGAATGACAACATACTCACAACATGGAGGCTTAAAAATATCCCATTCACCAAGGATTGGGTACAAGATTTGGCTGTGCGCCTCCAGAGATTTATAATTGCCAAACTGATTTATAATAGCGTACATTTCCAATGCACGCTATTTTTTGCAAGTACCGTCTCTTTGCATCCGGATGCAGTCTGTGTCTATATCACCCCTTTTCTTTTGAGCTGCTTTTAAGCATTTTTCTAGCAACCTTCCTTCCAAAACAGTGTGTTTGTTTTGATCCGTGGCTCAGAAATATGGTGCAGCGCTCCCACAATACATTGCGTCGTTACGTCAGTTCCAAAGCCCTATCGTTGTGTTGCTGCTACTTGCTATTTATTATGTTGCTTTTTTGTGTTTTGCTTCCGTGCAATATTCCGTTCTTTCTGTGCAATATTTCAGCAGATGTGCAATTTCCATCCCTTAACGACCATAGCCCTTCCACCCTTGTTATTTATTATATTTTATTACAATGCCTTGTATACACTGCCACAATGCTTCCTGTAACCCTATCATTATGTAAATAGTGTACATAGTGTGCTTATAATGCTTTTCATCTTCTTTCTTGTATATTGTTTTCTTTACTTTCACACCTTTGTGGTCTTTGTTTTGCTCAGCAGTGGTTTTCTATGGCGTTATTTCAGTGCCACTATTCTGAGCGCACGTAAAAAAAATATTGAGCGCACGTAAAAAAAGATTGCAAGTGCAAGTGTTGCATTTTGAAGAGAAATTTATTTTGAGCGTACAAAAGCTGAATTTGAGTGAACAAAATTCATTGCTGCGTGCAAAAAATGTATTTCAGTGTTTGCGCTTATCCATATACACACACACAATAGCACCCCCTCTCGCTCAGTTTTTTCATTTGCGCTTGCTCGCAATGTGTTGCTTGCGCTCACAACATTCTCTGCTGCGAGCGCTCAACTCTCTGTACACCGTTATAAGTGTGCCACAAAACCAACCAATCACAGACTTGGTTTCAAAAATTCTGATTGGCTCTTACGGTCTCCAATCAGCTCGCTAGCTGCTGCATTCCGGACACCGGAAACACTGTCCACTCAGCCTCGCTTCTTGCAGATAGAGGGAGTTTTGATTTACTCTGCAGCCAAAGAAGAGATGGCAGAATCAAATAATGGCTCCAATAATACTACACCACAGTATCAGGTGAGTTTAATTTTTTGTGTGAATTTAGTAATTTGCTGTCCTTTCTGTTTAATATGCCGTGAAATTGTAGTTACAGATGCAGCTGTAGAGTTTAAGCTAGCCTTATGGGTAATTACCAGCGTAGTTGTCTTACTGAGGCAGTGTATCCCAATCATGCTTTTTAGGGTAATGGTGCAGTTGAGTCAGCAGTAAGAAATCTGGTGTCTTTGCTGCTTAACAACATATCCACAAATCCTTCAGGGAGGCCAACAGAGAGTGGGCAGCGGAGCCTAGAACTCTGACTATCCAGCAAGAGATGACAAGGTGTTAGCTTTTTTTTGTGTGTGTGTTTTTTTTTCTAAACGTTTTGCAATCTTTTCTGTTACAGTTATTTGGTTTATCGATTTATCAACATTGATTTCTAAATTAAAATGTGCTATTAAGGACTGGTGTCATATTTAATAACTTTATTAAACAATAACCCTTATGTTATGCAACACTGCATTTTTTTTAAACTCATGCATTTTCATCACACAGATCATTTCCAGGACATTTCAAATCAGACTTGAGCCGTGGTAAAAAGAGATGTTTTACATCTACTAAACAGCTTGTCAAGGCAGGCAGTAAGACCACAGGCCTCAGTTTTTATTTGCTGTCAAAAAACACATCCTACACTCCTTTGCCAGCTGAGGAGCTTGAACTCCTACAAGCTGGCATGGGGAGACAAACCGTGTCTCTTCCAGAAGATGGTGACCATGCAGAGGTAAGGTTGTATAGTCAGTATTAAAATAAGTCATTGGCAGACGCATTTAGCCTGAATCATATGCCACAGTCCATTTAGTGTTCCATTCTGCTTAACTGTGTTTTTAACTAAGATTTCAAGACTTCTGGAAGAAACCTTTCCAAAAATGGAACATCTTTGTGGAGGATGGCTCTTGCATAAGGCAACAGGTTTGTTGTTAATTCAGTTTTTATGTGTGTTTTTGGCATTCTTGCGTGCTCATACTGCATTAGGATTATGTAGTTGATACTTTTGCTACTTGATTGTTTGTGCTATCTTTCTGTCAATAAAGGTGGGAGTGGTCGACGAAAGCTCACTGTAATTCCACCTGAAACAGAAGGATATTCTGTCAAAACACTGAAAGCTGTGTCAGGAGGTGGCAAATCCACTTTTTACATTGTACCTCTTCAGGAAACATTAGACACATCTCCTCTACCTCCCGACTCACAGCACTTTTCAAAGATGCCAAAGAAGATATGTTACCAGTGTAATGAAGTTATGCCTCTGCAGATGCTTGCAGTACACATCAATACGTGCAAAGGAAAATTCTCTCCTGATGAGACTGATGATGAGGTGAGACAATTTTGATGAAGTCAAAATGAGCAATTTTAATTAAATAATATAGTATCACAATTACTGTTTTTTAATTCTGCAGGAATCTGAGTTATGCATTGTGAAAAGCAAATGCAAGGTAAACCTAGCAAATTACTAAAAACCATAGTAACTACAATGAATTTTGTATCGGTAATGATCTTTTTCCCACTATGCATAACATGTACCCCCTTTTTGAAATTGTAGGTTATTTGTCCAATATGCACTAAAGACTTTCCTGAAGATGAGATCACAGTCCACGCAAGTCTGTGTGGGGATAGGTAATCTTTTTTCAGCCGTTTATGAAAAAATGTTAATCAGTAACAGTCCACGCAAACATATGTATTTTTTTTAAAAATTTTTTTACTTTGTTTCGTCAACAGCTTTCAATGCATGGTGCCTGAAGAAAATGACCAAACTACATGCACACCAACTCAAACTTCAGTATGCACAACAGACAGGTAATCTTTGCTCTATTATAGTTCATATACACACTATTATGCAGAACCATTTGTTAAAATTATGTGTAAGATCTTTTAAACAATAGCTGGGTTTTAATTTAATATAAAACATTTTATGATCACAGTACTTTATTATTGTTAAAGATTGTTGCACAGAACATGCTGCGATAAGTTCTAATCACGTTTAATGTGGTAGCCTCTTTTAATCTAAAGATGATTATTTTTCTTTGAGAACTTAGGATGTTTTCTACCCTGTTTTTGTTAAGCGTGGAAGATGTATTGCATTGCCTTGAACAACAAGTCGACACCACAACAGAATTTAAGTTGTGTGTGGACAGAGAAGACCTTCCAGACAGAGACATTCTCCAGTGGCAGAGAAAAAAATCTGCATCTCCCACCAGTGTTCTTAGGGTGGTTTTCATTGGAGAGGCAGGCGTGGATACAGGAGCACTTAGGAAAGAGTTTTTGAGTGGTGAGTTGCCTATTACCTGTTTTGTCCTAGTGTCAAAAAATAATGGATAACTTAAAAATGTGGATATTTTTTGTATGAAAGACATGATTTCAGGTATTGAAAGCAGATTCTTTGAAGGACCTGAGAACAAGGGCAAAAACCCCAAGTATTCTCTGACTGATCTTGATAATGAAAACTTCAGGTTGGTTACATACGAGCTTTGTGTATTACATTTAATACGCATCCGATATTTTTGTAAATGTTACCTGAAAATGAATTATAATCATTTGTCTTCACAGAACTGTTGATGAAATAATTGCAGTCAGCCTCGCCCAAGGAGGCCCATCTCCTGCCTTTTTCAAAGAATGGTGCTACAATTTCCTCTGCTCAGGAGAGGTTGATTTCAGCTGTCTGTCTAAGGAGGATGTTGCAGATGTGGAATCTTCCCTGCTCATCAGCAAAGTGAGCACCTGGTTTAGCTCTGGCACATGATATATTATGAGTATGGTGTTTTTAAACACTTTTAACCTTCTGTATTTCCTCTTTCACATTATACATTTCCAGGTTGAAGATGCAGCAGACATACAGTCTCTGATGTTGTGAGCTGATGAAATTGTCACCTGTGGATACACAAACCAGATAAAGATGGATAGTAAGGAAAGCATGATACGGTAAGCGAGAAAAAGTCAGAGAGATCATTAACCCATCCCCCCATCCCCAACTAGTTTTTCATTTTGTTTTGTTTTCTTTAAGTGCCATTGTCTTACACTCTACAACAAGACTGATTCCAATGCTACAGCAGCTCAGAAAGGGCATGGAACTGTATGGTCTTGTGAACCTGATGGCTGTAAATCCTGAAGCTTGCCACAGTTTGTTTGTTCCTGGGAAAATCCTCAAAGTAAGTATTAACATAGCAGCTTCAGTCTGATCCGAAGACAGTCCACTTATCTGTACTGTAGTTATCCTGTATTTATTTATTAGTTTTGAATGAACAATATATCTATAATATAATCTACTTTATTTCCTTATTTACAGCCAGACGCTGATTTCATTATGATGAGCTGCCAACCACATTTCAGTGAAAAGGGGACATCTAGGGAGAGAACTGAGAGGAAGATCATAAATTTTTTGCAAGATTTCTTGCAGGAGATTGAAGCATCAGGTACTATATAGTATTAGCTGTATATACCTATAGTATTGTGTATATATATACCGTATGCATCTGTTAAATATTTTTGCTTTAACATGCAGGGCACTAGGAAGTATTCTTAGTTGTTAATTTAAAACATTGTAATCCAGATTGCTTTTTATTTAGAAAAGACTTCAGAAACATTTTCAAATATCACAGATGGAAACACAGGCGGTGCAGGTGGTGAAAAATCAGAGTCTCTTGCTGTCCAGCATGTGCTCCAGTGGATGACCGGCCAGTCCCATGTTCCCATCCTTCCTGATGAAAAGAGACATTTCAAAATAACATGCAAGTTTGACCACGAATGTAAGGAGCAGCTGGGAGATCACTCAATTTGTTACCCAGTTGTGAGTGCATGCACTTGTACTGTGACTTTTCCAGTGCAGCATCTGGACACGTACACAATGTTTAAAACCATAATGAGTGCAGCAGTTAGATATGGTGGTGGATTCCACAGAGTTTAACACATTGTTGTCTTGTAATTTGGAAACTAAATGAGTAAAAATGTTTCTAAACATTAGCTGTTAAGATGTTCGTAGCTGTTTCATGAAAATGATAAGACTTCAAAACTTTGTGTAGGGTCCTACGTTGATAGATAATAAGCAAGTGCTTTGTTTGATTGTCTACTTGTAATCTGAATTGTAATCTGTAATCTTTCAGCAAAGAAATCCAGTATTTGAGAACAAAAGAGCGTTGACTTTCACGTCCATCTTAAGTGTCACTGTTGGTTTGACACCAGTAGCAAGAATTGTATGTACAGGTCACGACCGTAAGATTCTGAATGTTCCAAGGGATTAATTGTTCTCTGAAGTCCCTCCAGGGTTTCCTCATCCAGTGGGCATTCAATTTCAGGAACCACAACTGTGCTGTTAGATTCTTCTTGCAGTACAGCACTCTCCCAGTCAATGCCTGGATCCTGAAGCTCCTTCAAATCCACAAACATATATAATAGTCATTATTCCAGAATAGGTACTTTTGGGAGTAATGTTATTTTGTGTACGCGTTTTTTCCAATAAATACAACAATTTAAAAAGAATGCCTTTGTTTTCATGTTCTTCTTACTGTGATTTACATTAGTGGTAATTGATAGGCAAGAATGTATAAAATCACCAGAAGCATCTCGCAGATGTGCCACAAGTGTTTAATATGTTAATTTCAGAAGAGCAGAGTTTCAGAAGAGCAAAAAACTATGATCTGGTACCTCAAGTCTCTCGCCCTCGTCCAGCTCTTGTAGATGTCCCATACACCAGAGCTGTTCAGGAGTGAGACCACCTTCTGTCCTGAGGGGATGATTATTCCATCCTCCAACAAAGGTGACAAGATCTGCTCGGAGTCGAGGGACAAAGATGTAGTGGACACCAAAGAGATGAATGACATCTGAAATGTCAAGCAGGCCATCCTCCTCAAGTGAGTGAAGAACATCATGGTACTTGCTAGTGACTGCAATCCAGACATCACGCCAAAGTCGTTCTACTCTGTAAATACATTTGAATTTGGATTTATGGTATTATATGCTTTAAATCAATATCAGAACTGCTACAACAATCTACCCATGCAGTCAATAATAATATAAAAAAAACATCAAAACTAACCTCTGATTGTGGACACTCTTTCCAGATATGAAACTCGCTCTCCCTGTTCCTCTTGTGGCAAACATGAAATGTGCAATGTCCAGGTTTTCTACTCCTTGATCTGCCCTAACCCTATGATAAAAATACATTTTTAAGGAAGTTGTCTTTAATGAAACTTGTTGCTAGCATATAAATTTGATCAGGGCATTAAACCTTGATGGCAAGCCGTGAAGCTGGGCTGATCTCAGGAAAAATGAGAATGCAGTTTTTGCCCTGTTGTTAGTTGCTGCATCCAAGTACAGGACCTGCAGTAAAAACAAATGGAAAATTAAAGATCTGGTTTCAGATCATGTATAGTTTTCCAGTTCCATAATAAGTGTTCAAGGAACATTGTACGGTTCTATGTTCAAAACCATAATTCAAAGCTTGAGTAGTCTATACATCAATATTGGTAGTACTTATCAAAAAATAAAAATGGCCTTTTAGTTGAACCTTTTTTTTTGTAAAGAACTGATTATAATTTTTTTTTTTTTAAATTGCAAATCGTCCACTATGTTGGCTTGCTGAATAATTGATGTTCATAAAAAAATAACCTAATACAGCTCTCATTTCAAAACTACCAAATATTCTACATAACAGTTTAAATTTTACCTTCCTTGAGTAGCCATCCACTCCACCAAAGATCACAACATTGTACCTGTTTCAGAGGGAAAACAATCTCACTAAGGCTTGATTTGCAGAACATGTAAGACATTGAAAATACATTTTTCAGTATGCAAACTTGCCACTGATTTAAACTGGACACTTGTCAGGTGTGCTGAAAATAATACCAACATTTTTATATGTGAAAGTGGATAAGTTCAATGAGACTAAATATTTTAGTTCCCTTGTCATGATTTTTTTTTAAGTTTTCAGGAGCACTTACCATATTGTGTGTTGATAGGCTTGTTATCATGGAAAATATCGATATACAAAGTGTAAATAATTGCTCAAGAAAATTTACAATTAACAATATTACTGCTTTTGTTACACATCCTGTAATCCTTTTACTTAATATTACAATATGAAGTGCTTTTTAAAATATTATAAACACACTGAAAGACCTATCAGATAAGGCTGATTAAAACAGATTTAAAGTATAACGTGCATCTTTCTGCCCAACTTTTATTAGAGCTATATAAGTGGGTATTTCACCTTATTAGCTTGTGATTTGTGTCTATGTGGACAAGGGAGAGAGGGCCTCGCACCGAGTAGCTTCTTCGCACAACACAGCCTAGTTCTGTAATCCGTGTGAAGATCCCAACAGCATCAACTCGATGCATGGAGGCCATCATTCTCCACCACTGAACACGGAGACCCATAGAAACCAAATGTCCTTGAACCATTCGATAGCCAGCATTTGGCATCTGATTTTTGATAGTCGATATGATGTTGTCCAGCTCTTGGTCATTCATTGTGCTGTATGTTCCTCTCACAGACAAGTCAAATTCTTGCATCCTCCTGAAGATTGTTCTTCTTGAAACACCAAGACATTTAGCGATGCAGCTGACTGGCAGCTGAGTGTCCAACAAGTTCTTCAGTTTTTCTCTCTCTAGTACGATTTTGGGGTGGCCAGGTCCCAGACCAACTTCTGTTTCCAGTTCAATAATTCCCACAGAGGTGATGTTAATTTCACACTGAACCAGATGATGAACATTTTGTAGAGCCTCTGTAATCTCTGACAGACCACCTATTTGCTGAGAGAAAGATTCAAACAGAACAAGCTCATGACGAGTCAAGAACTCCAAATAATCCAGATTTAGTGGTTGTTGGTTTAAAGCAGCTTCCAGTTTAGAGAGGAGTCTATGCATCATTTGCTGTCTCAGTATGTCCTGTTAAAAGCAGCAAACATGGACAAGTAGTTAGAAAAATACAATGAAATGACGTATCTCAGACAAAAATAAACAACCCATAAAACGAACTACATGAGGTACATCATTTTTCAAGTTTGCATAGTTTGCAAATTAGCTAACGTCAGTTATCAAGCGAATAATAATGTACAAAATGATTTTATATTACTTACATGTGGCGGACATGTTGTTTTCGTGCTGCTGTTCAGTATTCGACGACATAAAAGAGAGCTACTCAAATATAATTTGGAGAGTCAGTTGGCATGGTTGTATAATGCAACTACATTATACTACACCAACGATAGTCTTAACAAATAATATATTTTAAAATAAAATAATTAAAGATATTATCCGCAAATTGGGGTTTAATTGAGTTTAGCTGGATTTAGCTACATTTCGGACTGTTTCCGGAATGCAGCAGCTAGCGAGCTGATTGGAGACTGTAAGAGCCAATCAGAATTTTTGAAACCAAGTCTGTGATTGGTTGGTTTTGTGGCACACTTATAACGGTGTACAGAGAGTTGAGCGCTTGCAGCAGAGAATGTTGTGAGCGCAAGCAACACATTACTAGCACAGCGCAAATGAAAAAACTGAGCGAGAGGGGTGCTATTGTGTGTGTGTATATGGATAAGCGCAAACACTGAAATACATTTTTTGCACGCAGCAATGAATTTTGTTCACTCAAATTCAGCTTTTGTACGCTCAAAATAAATTTCTCCTCAAAATGCAACACTTGCACTTGCAATATTTTTTTACGTGCGCTCAGAATAGTGGCACTGAAATAACGCCATAGTTTTCTCCTTGAACTCTCCCGTGGATGCTTGGAGCATGGAGTCTTTCATATTGTTGAATCATGACCTCTGACCTTAACTGAGACATATTTAGCCTGCGATTCTTTAATGTTGTTCTGGGTTCTTTTGTGACCTCCTGGATGATTCGTTGATGTGTTCTGAGTAATTTTCACCATTGTTCCAAGTTTTCTCCGTTTGTATACAGTCGTTCTCACTGTGGTTCACTGGAAGGCCTTTATAAACCTTTCCAAACTAATAGATATCAGTGACTTTTTTTCTCAGGTGTTTCTTTAGATCATGGCATGATGTGTTGCGTTTTAAATTCTGGCCTGTGATCTAGCTTCACTTTGTCAGACAGGTGCTATTTAAGTGTTTCCTTGATTCAACAGGGCAGCCAGTAATCAGCCCTGAGTGTGTTTAGTGAAACTGAACTCTAAACTGAGGTTTCCACACAATGTGGTTAATCACAGTTAATTCATGATTTCACTAGGTTTATATAATTTTTTCCCTTAATCAATGAAATCATTATTTAAAACTGCATTTTGTATTTACTCAGGTTATCTTTGTGTAATATTAAAATTTATTTGATGACCTGAAATTGCTGGTGTGATAAATATGTAAAATGCTAGGAAATCGGGAAGGAGACAAACACTTTTTCACACCCGTATTTGCTGTATCATGGAAAACACTGTAGACCATACTAGATCCCTATTGTATATATCTTGATCCTTATTAGTATAAAAAAATAATAGCAGTCAAGGTGTTTCACTGAAGGTCATCACATATATTGTTCCAGACAATATAGAGTATTTTCAGTGAGTAGTTTCAAAGTAATCTTGATGGTTAAACATATACTTAACCTTACTCAACCTTTTATTTGTTTGTTTCGAAACTCTGCGGCTGTGCATCTTTAGTTCATTTCTACTTTTAGAGCAGCTTAACTTGAGAGATATTTCTAGAACAGCTTCATACATGCTAATGTGTCAAACACAGAAATAAGAGAAACAGGAAGAGATTAGTTCTCAGCAACAGTTTTGTGTTTATCATTTGGATCTTCAGACTCACCAGCTAGACAACATGGAACTTACAGGCGTCTGCATTAGACTGGGTGAGTACTTTGCCATAATTATATTTACAAAACACAGTGCTATCTAACTACCCATCATTCCTAACTGCAAAGAATATGTTGCATTTAACAGATCACTTTTTATCAATAAGCAGGGTTTGTGCTGTATAAAATAAGTCTTAATTGTTTATCTGTTGGCTTGTGTTGTCTCACCAGTGATGAATGCATTGATTCTGCTGGTTGCACACACTCAGAAGAGTTCCTTTGCTCAGGAGTATGGTAAGATGCAAATGAGAAAAATTTTAAAACAGGAAATCATGACAAAAGGCTAATGTGTTTCCTCGTCCATGTCCCTCAGGTGTAGCTTTTCCTCGTATTTCTCCAAATCGACTGCAGTTTTTTGAATATGAATCCATCACTTTAAACTGTGAGTCTGGTGGCTCATGTGGAAAGTGATGAGGGACGTCCAAGAAACAGTTCCAACAAACATTTCTAACTGGGTAACATCAGCTGGGTCAAGCATCATTAACCCTGCATTTTCATCAGACAGCGGGAGATACTGGTGTGAAAATGAAGGAGGACTAAAAAGCAGCATTATCAACATTAGTGTGACCGGTACGAAGAAAAAAAATATTGTCATGTGCAATCGCATTATACACTGAAAAATAATCAAAATAATAAAGTTTTGTAGTCATTTGAAATGATATTTATTTTCAGGGCTAATTCATGATCTTTGCAAGTGCCTTATAATACTCAGTCACATTCAGAGAGGGAGAGAACATTTATTTACAAAAACATTTTCAAGCTGACAGCTTCTCCCCCACGCCCCCGGCATTGGGGGCAAAAGGGAGGAGATCACGTTTAATCAGTTATAACGCCGGTTGAGAAATATAAATCCAGACATGTGTGGTATCCACAGAAACCTCAGAATCTCAGCTAAAATGTCATATAAACCATTTCTACAAACACACCGAAAACAAGCCACGATTAAACGAGCAGTTACGTAAATGTGCAGAAGTCCGCTAAACACACAAAGCCGAACCAGAAATTCTTCACACTTCATGTAACCGGTTAAAAATAGGCTGGTTAGCTTCCAGGGCTATTACTGACTCCACACAGCAAGTTTCACCACGATCAGACGAAAATTCACTGAATTAGCCGCAAAAGAAGACCACAAAAACACACAGCTGCGCAAATGCGCTAAGACAGAAATTGCCTTACCGTCCTGATTTCCTCCGTTATTTTCGCCGGTAGCCAGTAGCCATGTGATAGCCGGTAATTACCATGCCAACCTAGCCGCATCAGAGCTGTTTTCCGTCAACAACCTCCATTTTAGACCCACCTACAGACACGTGACTGGACAGACGCCACATGCAATAAATTTGGACACACGTGGGTTTTGGCATTACAACGTCTGATTGGTTGAAGTGACGTGAACGTGGCATCGTTACTTTGAATCTATTGGCTAAAACGATTAAAAAGAGGTGTCAATCATGCAAATTGACCAAAAGACCCCAAAGTTACAGCCCCTCAAAATTTAAAGGGCCAGAGGCCAATGAAGCGCTCCATGCGCACGGCAGAAAAGGGCCATTACCATGTAAATGTGTGGTTAATTCTTCAAAAATATATTTAAAAAAAAAAAAGCATTTTTAGGCCTGTTAATAAAATTTATTAATTTCTGCTCTTTAATACCTAAAAAATAAACTGGCATGGTGTCCAATTGTGTGCCAAAATTGGACATTTTTGTACAACGTCTGGATATTCATGTATTGACAGGGCTGTAGTTTTTCACTGTTTTACTTTAGAAACACAAATCTTTGCACAGATTATGCTTATATGTTGGTTACTGGATTTCTGGAACCAAATATGATCTGAGCCATATTTTTAAAAGGGTTATATGCTAAAAATTACAAAAAAAAATTAGGCGAGAATAAAATCTACTTATTTTTTCTGTGTTCCAGTCTCAGTAACTTTGACACAGTAATATCTGCTTTAATATTTACACCTCTGATTAAATGTCCCAAGTGTTAGCTTCATTTTGATACCAAGATTGTAAGGACAGAGTTTGTAATTGCAGAGAAATAATCAATTTAATTTAGGCATTGCATTTTCGAGCAGGAAGCTCAGAAACCCCCTTGGGGCTTAAGAGGATATTTAACAACTCATAGATAAAATAATGCTGATAACTATTGTCACTAATGTCACTAGTGTCACTAATGACTCTCTATATCAATATCAGTAAGTGGTTGTTTTGTTTGTAATGTTTTTTTGATTCAATCTCACATTTAATGTAATTTCCTCAGTTGGTTCTGTGATCTTAGAGAGTCCTGCTCTGCCTGTGATGGAGGGAGACAGTGTGACTCTGCGCTGTACAAAGAAGAAAAGTTCAGGTGAACTTGTGGCTGAATTTTATAAGTATAGACTTTTATTAAAAACCAGCTATAAAGGATACATTACCATCCGCAATGTTTCAAAATCTGATGAAGGACTTTACAGCTGTAATCTCTCTGGAGAGGGAGAATCACCACAGAGCTGGCTGACTATCCAAAAACATGTGTTTGAAGGTATAAACTCTTAATAATGCAATAATTTGAAGTACTGTTTAGAATGTACAGTAGATTTTTTCCTTTGTGTTGCTTTTGTTAACAACAGGGATGTGAAAGTCTTTTTAGATTGTGGGACACATACAGCCCACTTTAATCTTAAGTGTGCCAGAGCAGTGAAACTACAAGATTACAGAAAAACTCATAATAGTTCATAATGTCCTGTGATAATAAATATAAAGTGACTCAATGACAGTGGAAAAACAGCAGCTTTCATGTCATTTAATTCTTTATCTGTTAGTTAATTACTTTGATATAAGGGTGGGCAGTCTTTATCAATGGGAAAAACTTGTGAAAATACAGTTTACAATTCAAAATTTATGCACTCCTTCACATTTTCTAAAACTGGGGCCAGATTTGAATCTTCACTAGACCGATTCAATCCCCCGGACCTTATGTTTCATGCGCCTGACTTACACCGTATAGTCCAGATATCATCCAGAATAAGTACGATTTTGTCATCCCAATGTATGAATTACTACTCTATTGTCAGAAGTTATTTGTGAAACATGCACAAACAACATTTAGATCTGAAGTTTAACAATGAGGAAAAACATTGCAAAACAAAAGAGTAATACAACGTAATAATCATAAGGCTTGCTAGGATATTTGAATCCTGTATAAACAATCTTATACTGAAACTACCTTCATAATTCGGGGTTCAGATTTACACATGTGCATACAGGAAAATGCACTGATTATGTGGAATCCTGATTTATTTTATGCTTTTTTTTTTCAGTGTCTGAAAAAGAAAATCAACCACCCCAAAGTCATTCTGTCATATCTGTCACTTCTGTGGATTATCATCTGTGTTTACCTGGTTGCTCTACCACTATTAATGATGGGACTAAATCACTGTACAAGAGATAGAGGTAAAATATATACAACTAAAAAAACAAGGGCGAAAGGACTTTAACCAATGCAAGTAAGAATTTGTTGTGGAGCTATTGTATACTTTGTGAAATATAGGCGACTCTATTCGACAATAATTGACAACAGTATTGAGTCAAATTCACATAAATATGTATATACATACTGCAATATGACTTACTTGCATTGGTGTGTAATTGTGTTGATTAATAGTAGGTGATAGGCTGTAATTTTAGATAAAATTGGACACATTCATAACTACATAAACGTAATATTGTAATTGTTAATACCAACATGTCTTTAGATAACATTTGAGTCTTTTTTTCAGTAGCTAAAGATGATCTTAAGACTGTAGCTGTTTACTCAGCCATGAGCAATGGTAAGACTTGACAGTAAGCCTTTAAACATGCCAGTATTTAAAATGCTATGCCTTCATAACTTGTGTAATTTTCTTATTTGTTTCTCAGATCAGAACCTGACTCATATCAAAGGCAGTTTCAGACCTCCAGTGTTTCAGTTCTTTGAAACCAAATGGAATTAATTTTGTCACAGAGAGAGACTCTGAATGTCAAAGGTCAAAGTGAAGCCAACTGAAAATCAAGTAACCTGTGTGTTTAAACACCCAACTACAGAATAAAGCTGGGATTCAAACATAGCTGGTTGTATCACATCTTAAGGAATAAAATCTCCATATATTTGACATGACACTCTTTTTTTGTATTTTAACATACTTGTACTTTACATAGAAAACGGTTTATCAGCTTTGCTAATCCTTTATACATTATTATGTTGATATTTCTCCCAACATATTGGTATATATATTTTTCTAGTATATAGTGTTGGCAATGTCATTACGAAAAACATCTATATAAATAACAATGCACTATGAAGAAAGTACTTTAAAAATATGCTTTAGGTTTCCTGTCATCATTGAGGGTCTTTTTTTTAAAAATTTTGATAATATAACAGTGAAACCACATTAACCACAAGTCAGAAAAGAGTAAACTGCAACTGTTACAGTTTTTTAAATAGACTTACTATAGTCTACAGCTTAGCAACACACAAGCGCCATTTGCAAGCAAAACTATTTTCAAACTTAATGTTATAGTTTCTTAGCTACAGAAATTCAGAAAAAAAAAACATGTTCAAAGGCACTGGATAAACAAAGTGACAACCTACAGTCTTGGAGAGTCAACCTGTCTTGAACTCCACCAAAACTGCACTTTTTAAATCATCCCTTTGGGTTGCAGCGTTTATACTTGTCTTTTAATCAGTGGTATTGCATTACGTTTTAGACTTAATCTTAACCTCTTTCACAACCTGGTTCAAAATCCTGTGACTCACAAAGAACATAGTCTTACATTGAGAGAAAGTATTTTAATTAAAGTAACAAATCAAACAATCAAGTGTTAATCTCAGAATATAATATATTGGAAATGAGTGAGCGTGTGCATGTGAAACAACAAACAAACAAACAAAACACACACACACATCCATCCATTCTCTTTCGCTTATCCAATTCAGGGTCATGAGGGGTGGACTGGAGCCTAGCTGCCAAAGGTATGCTGAGCTATGGACAGGCTGCAGAGGTAGCTGTGCCATTCCAGGGCTTGGTTTTAGCATGGGGGGTGTAGCCAGGACCCTTACTGGATACCGGGTGCCATTAAACCTTCGACTCCTTCTTTAAAGGTGTGCAGTCTTACCACTACACTATCCAGTTGCCTAAATAGTTCACATATTTCCCCATGTTTGTGTGGGTTCTATCCGAGTACTACAGCTTCGTCCCACAGTTCACAGACATGCAGTTAGTGGGGTTTGGTTAATCGGTAATTCTAAATTGCCCATAGGTGTGAAGGGTTGTTTGTCCCTCTGTGTTAGCCCTGCGACAGACTGGTGCTCTGTACCCTGCATCTCACTCTAAAGTAGCTTTTGTTAAAACTGTATGCTTCAAAATATTTGTATTTTTTCCCTTATGACTGAATTCCATTGTGTATATGTTACATTAAAACCATTTTCTTTTAACTTGGTAACTCATTAAAGATCAAATTGTGATGTTTGGTTTTGTAAGAACACTAAAGACATGGAGTCGTCAAATATGTACTCACTGAGATTATTTAAGATACAGCCATGTTGGTAACTGGCTTTGAAACCCTTGATGGGTATCTCTATCATTGGTTTGGTTATGTTAAATACATGCTTAATAATTCTAATCAATAACATATACCCCACATTGGGCTAATACACTGAGATAACGGTTTGTTCATTTGCCAGGAACCTAAAAGAAATTTGCCAAGATATTCAAAAAGTAGCAGATATACTGAAAGTTGTCCAGTGATGCACAAGGAATACTTAAAGAGGACACTTGTCCAGTATAAAGGTACATTTCCTTATTTTTATCATTGAGGTCCAAGCAAACCCCCCTGTGTTTAAAAATAAAGCCAAGACTGAAGTACCGCAGTTGATTAAGGCTGGCAAGATTAATCTCACAGAAAAATTAAATCATATATACAGTCATATATAAAACAAACAAAAAAAAATGGTGAATCATTTCTTTGTTTCCAAAGTAAGATATGTGACCTTTAATTGACAGGTGTCCCAGCACAGGTACTTTTAGCAAAAAGCTGTCTGCTTCCTTCACCCTAACTTATTAAGGTCTCCAGTGTTTCTGATCTTGGTTAACTTTTATGGCATTTTCATTTAATTATCTGCAATAAAAATATATGGTTAAAAATGCAGCAGAGTTAATTATATCAGCCCAATCACAAAGTCTCTGCACTGGTTTTATAGTTCAGTGTTAGTATGTTTTATGGCCCTACTATGGTTAAATTCACAGATACACTTTCTAAGCAAGCTTGTTAGTATTAGCTTAAATTCATGGCATTAGAAAGTCAGAGAAGTCATCATTTTGAACTTTCCATTTATGCTTCATGTCCATGGCTCAAAACCTAAAAATGGGCTCTCAAAATTAAAGAACTAGTTGTCATAGTGGCTTAAATCAGTTTTTTCCATGCCATGTATTCTTTAGAGTAAAACTGTAAGTTCATCATCTTAGAAAATATGACCTTCACTTAAAGCCTGTTCTTGAGATGAGTAAATACAGTAAGTGATGACATGTAAAGGATGATATAAACTCCAGCTGTGGTTGTTTATAGACTGAGGTTACAGTCAGTGTGACTCTAACTCTGCACAGGAAGAGGAAGCTCTCAAATACTTCAGCTGTATTTCAGCCTGATGCTCAGTCAACTGAACAACATGGCAGTCACAACTCTGTGCTTCAGGATGAGTAAGTGTCTAGTCTCAGGTTTCTGTATGAGTTTATATGACCAGTAAATAATTTTTGAGGAAAAACATCAAGGGTTTTTTTTTTTTCTTTGTTTATCCAGTGATGGTTGAATTTATTCTGCTCGGAACACAAGTTCAGAAAAGCTGTACTTGGTATCAGGGTGAGTTTGTTTATTTTTTTTTATTTATTAATTTATTTAAAACTCATTCATTCTTTTTGTATAAACAATGTAAAGAGCTAGCCAAAACATGTTCTGTGTGTACCTACAATATCATTCAGGAGCCTCCATTTTTACTTTTTTCATTAAAACATCTCATTATTATTTTAAGGTAAAGTGATTTGTTAATTTTGGATTACTAAATAATACCAAACGGCATTTTAGTTTAAAAAAAAGAAAGAAAAAGAAAAGGTATTTACACAGTTTCAGTTTTAACAGTCGGCTGTGTAACTAATAATATTCTTAATTTCAGATGTCGCTGTCCCTCGTGTTACTCCAAACAGACTGCAGCACTTCGAATATGAATCTGTGTCTTTGCATTGTGATGGCTCCACTCAGCTGAGAGGGTTTAGGAACAATGAAACATTTAATCCAGCATGTGTAACAAAGAAGACATCATCAGGGTCCTCCTGTGTGTTTGCTCAAGTCTATCAAGGAGACAGTGGAGAGTACTGGTGTGAGGCTAAAGGAGGAGAGCGAAGTAATACTGTTAACATCACAGTCACAGGTATGTGTATCATATCTGATTTATATTGCAAATCAATTTGCTTTTCATTCATTCATTGATTTGTATATTTATAACTTATTTATTTGTGAAAAAAATATAGATTTGCACTTGCTTTCATTGGTACTTATGAATACCTTCTTATTCATATTCTTATTCATACCTTCTTAAGGGTTTTAATACTATTTAATACTGTTTTAATACTATTATCTGTATGTTCTTGTACCTTGTAATGTTGTGTATAGTAGTAGTAGTTTATTGTATCTCTTTATCGCACTTAAATTTTCAATAATCTTTTCAGATTATCACAAGGAGTGCACATAAGAAAATTTTTTTTATCATGTTTTATAAATATTTAGGTGGTTCTGTGATCCTGGACAGTCCGGCTCTTGCTGTGCTTGAAGGCAGCAGTGTCACTCTTCTCTGCAGAAAAAAGACAACTTCCACCAACTTTGCATTTTTCTACAAAGATGATGTCATCTTGGAAAAAAGAGCTGTAGAAAAGATAAAGATTTACAATTTTTCCAAGCTAAATGAAGGCCTTTACAAGTGCAGCATCCCTGATGTTGGAGAGTCACCAGAAAGCTGGCTGGCTGTGAAAGGTGAGTCATAATAACATATCAGCTCCAATTAGAACAGATACACCTCGTTCAGTTTGTTTGTTTTTTCACTACAAAATAAATAAATAAATAAATAAGGAATTATAAGAAGATTGAGCAAATGCTTTATATTCATTAGAACAAATGTTCTCTAAAAATGCTTATTTCTTTCTGTTAATTTATTACAATATGTATAATTTATAAATACAAAAACATTCTGTGTGTAGCGTTACCTGCATTGCCTCAAGAAGACACTCGCCCTCATTGTTCTGACTACAAATATGTCATCGCCCTGCTTTGGACTGCCATCATCATTTTGATCATGATACTGGTGACTCTGCTGGTTCGATTTCTTCATACGGGGAAAGGCAGAGGTAAAAATGACTGCTACCTCTAATAAACTGTAGGCAAAAGACTCTCAAAGAAACACAAAGTATGAAACATGTAGTAATCTAGTATCAATCTGGATTTGACTCTAGATTTCTACAATCCAACTTATTATTAATTCACTGCTATATTGGCTAACAGCTTTAATCAAAGGGTCTTGTAACTCAATTTTTTTCTGTAAATTGGTGTCTTTTAGTTTTTACCTTTTTTTTGTGGTCTAGACAACCCAAAATGTTATGTCCACACAGGAGGTTGAGGAAATTATATACTACAGTATTGATGAGGAATGAGCGACCAACCACTAAACAGAAAATAGTTGTATGAATGACTTTTAGTCTTCTTTTTTATCGGACTTTTTATCATGATAAAAAGCTAAACTTTAATTCATATTTTTTCTTGTATCTTTGTTCATTTCAGGATTTCTGCTTTTCTGTTCGTCACCTTTACAAAGGAGACCAACAGCAGCGTCCGTCTCAACGGAAGCCAATCCAGCAGGTGAATATTAAGTTTGCTACTGTTTTTTTTCCTTTTCTTTAATTTCAAAGCAAAATAGAGTTTTGGTTTGCTAATCTGATATTTACTGCTAGAACTCTAACTTTTAAAATCACCTGTTTTGCTTATATACATAGTCATGTTGGAATGATAAGCTTTAATCCATCTTCTTTCTCTGTGTCTTTGTTCATGTCAGGATTTCTTGTTTTCTGTTCATCGCTTTTACAAAGGATGCTAACAAGCACATCACACTCTGCTGAAGCCAATGCAGCAGGTCAGTAGTTTGGAGCAAAGTAGTGTAATTGTGTCAACTGATTTTTGTTTTTAAATTGCTAGAAAGATGCGGTTCTTTGTATTTTGTTGTATATGCCTTTGGCATAAATTTTTTTTATCTCAGTGTGACAAACACAAAATGTGTATGTCTAAATTAATAACACTTTTTTTTTTTAACATGCACTGCTTCTTTTGAGATACTGAAATACTTTTATTTTTATAACAGGTTGACCTCTGAGAATCACGAGAGTCAAATTTGGCAGCAGTAGCGTCATCATATGACGTTTGTGATACGCTGCATACATGCAGAATGTTTTTACCTCCCCTCTACGTGTTATATTCGGGGTTTTGTTTTCCACCCATCTGGTGTTTGTGCTAATGTGAACCTGCCTTGGGTCAAACCACAGCATAAATCCACAGACAGAAAAAATCATAAAAGTTCAGTCTCTAATATCAGTATTTATAACTGGTTGTGTTATATAGAGCTTTTTTTTTTTTTGTTCAGATGATTCGGATGAACTTGTGTACTCAGCTTTAACTATTCGTGGGGTACAACAAAGTTGCCAGCCAGGTTAGTATCTTGATTTTATTACATTTTAGATCTTTTCAAAATGATGCCAGTACATTTAAATCATATTACTCTTTAAAGCCACTGTAAGACAGTAACTTTAACTTCATCCTCTTACTGAAGATGTTAAACTGAAATGCCAGTCCAATCAGAAATTGTTAATCTATTCTTCATTTCTTTAATTAAAAAAAAATCTATGGGAATCTTTTCAGATTATTGTATCATTTCTCCATTAAAGTAAAACATGTGATCTTCTTGTTTTTAGAAGAATCAGACTTGTTGAGCTCCACAGTGAATTCCAGAGAAGGTGAAGGCCCAGGCCTCCCAGTGAAGGAAGATATTTATTCCTCTATCCGGATTGTAAGACTACTTGTCTTTGGCATTCACCAGCCATTCCTACTTACTGTAAACAACTGTTATAGTATAACGTCCCTATATATATCAATGTCAGAGGTTACCTGTCATCACACAGTGTAACACATTAATGCAGGGAAATGTGCTGTCATTGCTTTTAACTCTATCATGTGGATCAATGTGAACAGTTTTTAAAGACAGCATTAAGGTTCTATACCTGAGGGTTCATTTAACAATAAATTAATTTGTCATTTATATTCTTGAGTTTAAGGTATGAATATGACAAGATTTCTTTTGTTCTTTTCAAATTTATACATTTATTTGTTAGACCAGTCAAAATTACTGTCACAAGTTAAATGACAGAAGACTAAATCACCAAAGCTGACAAGTTAGAATTGAGCCAAGTTTGGAGTTTTTGCTAAAAGAAATGTAAATTAGTAATAACAAGAGCACTCAGAGTGCACAACTCCCCCTGATGGTCATGCAAACATTTGCACATATATTCAGTAAGATTCATGCACTTAGGGATTCCTGGCTATGAGACAGACGCAAGATATAATTTTACAACATCCTCTGATCTAAAACTGTTAAAAACTCTAAAAACATCACTTGAATCCATAAA
Source organism: Oreochromis aureus (assembly GCF_013358895.1). Taxonomy (NCBI): domain Eukaryota; kingdom Metazoa; phylum Chordata; class Actinopteri; order Cichliformes; family Cichlidae; genus Oreochromis; species Oreochromis aureus. Next base: position 51,756,723 of record NC_052944.1, on the reverse strand, counting down.
TAAAAAGTATAACATTAGTTTACAAAAATGCTCTATACATTCTTTAGTCAGTGACGTGCAATGTTTTAGAAAAATGCAAACATCGCAATTTATACAAATGAAACGTCAAACCAAAAAAATATGGTCATGAAGAAGCTACAACATAACACTGAGTACAAGTCATTATCCAGGAATATCCAGAACGCCTCACTTCTTTTCAATAGTAAGTCCTGGTGTTCACCCCTCGGAGGTACTGGAACATGTTTAACGCCACAAAATCACAAAGATGATAAATCATGTTTGGATATCATTAAAGTCGCTGCTACTGGCTAATCTTTATCAAATCGGAAGATCACACTTTTATGTTCACTTTCAGTTTTACTGGTATATGCAAGACCACAGGGGCAACTCATATGTATAACATGGGTAGATGAACAAGTAATCACACTTCTAATCTGAAACATTTTTCCAGTTTGTGGATGAGAAAAGTGTGTAGTTTTACTTGTATTGTGACCCTAGTGTAGTTGCCACACTGGTCATTTCCATTTGCATGAGGGTCTGATGTGACAGTCAGAAATATTATAATTCAGATCAGTACATTTACATATTTTTGTATCTATAAAAAGGAAGCTGACACACGCAAGACTTTATCAAAGGTGTGAGCATCACATCAGATGCCTTTGTGTCAAAGTAGCTGAAGATAAAACACAGAAAAAACATGAAGGTGATTTTCCTGGCCTGGGATTTTATAAAAACATTCTGCAGTAGATCAAAAACAAAAGAAAACCATTAATCAGCATATGAACATTACCTCTGAGGTTTTATTAGAGGTTTTATTAGAGACACACCTTTGCGTTTTGCATTTTGCATAATTTTAAAAAGTTTAAATTTGTTCAGAAGCCTATTGAACGGGAGAAATTAGGTTTTCTTTTCGGAAATAAGTAAAAGGAAAAACAACAGCGGCCGACAGCGCTGTAAACAACAGTAGACTTGTGTGTAACAAGCAAGTGAATAATGCAGAAAACAGATTTTTAGATGGGAAACTGTTCTTGAAGTACAGAGAGAGAGAGAAAGCTGTGCATGAAGTGTGATTTTTATCGTGGTGGAAGCAAAACAGCAAAAGTCAGAGGGAATCCATGACGATGTTTATGTGAAGCGTAGTTTGGATCTTCTTTTGCTGCTGGTTCAGTCAATATTGTTTGGAGAGAGATCAAACCTACAGCTTCAGAATCTAGCCCAAAAAAGGGCGTAAACACAAAGCGCGGACCCGCCGAAAAATCAGAATCAGCGAGCTGTCGGCTTTCAGCCCCGACCGTGTCCGTGTCGTCGGGTGAGAAAGGCGACATCTCACTGATTGTGGTCGGCGGGTCTGCGCTTACGTCTTTGTGCAGAATCCCTGTAGCTACTCTCATTTACTATTTTAGCTGTTTAGTGGTTGTTGAAATTTTGTGAGGTTTAACCTGAGATTCTGGCATTTCAGGCAAAATAAATTTATATTAAAAAATCGATTCAGGATTTTAATGAATCGATATCACGTTATCCAAGCCAGAATCGATTTTAATCGATAAATCGATTATCAAGACCCACCCCTAATGCATAGTACTTTCAGTGAAGTGGCCATGTAAGTGTGCTAGGCCTAAAACAGATGTCTTATTAGTCTGTAGTGGAATTAACTAGTGCTGGTGTAAGGGTGTGAGTGAAGTTAATGTACTTGTCTTGTTACCTCTAGAGTAAATTTTGCTTACTAAAGACTGGGCTTTAAGCTATGTAAAGAATATGTACATCTTTATTTCATGATATTTTATTCTGTCTTACAGGCCACAGAGAGCAGTGACACCTGACTCCAAAAGCGAAGCATTCTCAATTTAAAGCTGTGCTGAAAATCTGAAAAAGAACAAGAACAATGTTTGTATTTAAAACTGTAACTGTAATTTTGACAGTATTTTTTATTTTTTTTTGTTTACCTTTATGGGACCTGCAGCCTTCCCCTGATGCGGACGAGAAGAAAGTTTGATTGTTCTACTTGTTGTTCTATATGGTCGGCGCTTGAGTGTCTCCAACTTTCTCACGATGACTAACAGGGTGTGCTATAAAGCTGAAACTGAATGCTATCCCACATGTATAGAATAAAGTGACATAAAAGTGATATCACTAAAACATGTGATCAACAGATAAAATAAATTTCAATCATAATGACAACATTTAGATATAATTCATTTCAATTAAATTTTATTTATATAGCAAAGTCAAAGTTCATTATGTTGTTAAGTAAAGATCGTACAATAATACAGAGAAAACCCCAACAATCAAAAAACCTCAATGTGAGTCCAGTTCCTTGGTGGCAGAGGGGAGGAAAAACTCCCATTTAACAGGAAGAAACCTCCAGCAGAACCAGGCTCAGGGAGGGGTGACCAGTTGGTGCATATAACAGCATTAAAGTTACACATTTTAAAATTGCTCTCTGTCCTACACACATACACATATGGGTTCCTTGCAATTTGCTTTGGCTCACCAGCCGTTGATGTAAACATAAATGTAAACTAATTCTTTAAAAATAAACATCAAATCAGAAAGCACAGCACTCATTTTTGGGCTGTCCCTTGACTTCTTTCTGAGGCTCCTTCAGTCTCTTTTTCTTCTGCTTGGACGGACTGTTGATGTGAGAAATCTGCAAGTCAGAAGCATTAAGGAATGTGAGACATGCTGTTTTTAAGGAACACGAACAATTACACAACACAGTCACACATGCCAATAGTTTAAATTTTAAAAAATGGTGAGATATATTAATTCACATATATGATTTTTTTTAATTTGTTTCTTCCTTAAAGTAGACTGACATTTCTTTCCGTAATTATTTGACATTTAATCAGATCATTAATTAATAATAAATGGTTGTTTTCTTTGTTGGTGTTGGATTTCCTGACCATGTAATTACAGTACCTTTTGTCAAACTTAATAAAATATTACGTGTGTGCTCCTCACTGGTGAACAAATTAAAAACACAAACCTTCTCTGATTTGATCGGCAAGGTCTGAACTTTTTTCTCAGTTTCTTCTTTTTTCTGTTTCTCCTCCTGGAGCTGAAGAAAAAGTGAAAAAGACTCATGAGAGCAGACTTTGCACATGTTCTTTTAAAAGGTCATAATACAATGAAATCACACATTTCTTAAAGTATTTATTAATTGGGTTAACACTTTTTGTTTCTTGTTCTTGTTTCTTAACAGAAAGTCAGAAATTTGCAAGTTGATCACATTAAACACATCACATCAGCTGCTGTGCTACCAACCACTTCACAGAAAGTCACAGAGAGGTAGAGGTACACAGAGTGTGCCGGTCTGATCATCGGGAGTATGACAGCCATCACATATGTCCATGCTGATCTTTGTATACTCAGATACTTACACTGACCTTTGATTCCAGTGTAAGGATCGTCTGCCTCAGCTCCGTAATGATTTCATCCTTCTCTCTCTCAGATTTCATCATCTGTCAGAAATAAAGTCAGACAGATGTTGATGTTTCTGCAGCACTTTGTTGGTAAAAGTGACAAAATTATTGAAGCTTCACACTGTGAACAACATGTTTCCAACCACAGTGCTTCAGAGTTAATATTGAAATACATGTAACGTGTTCTGCAGCATAATGAACTGTGAGTTGATGCTATAAATGACGCTCAGATTAGGGTCAGTCTTTTTCACACGAGTGTCTCTGCTCCTCTCCATCAGCTGGACCTTCATGCAAAGCTAGCAAAACATGCACATAATGTCTGCAGGATGTTGCAGACAGCAGCCTGATGCACAGCTGTAATTCAACAAAATGAACAACAACAAGCTGCATAATTCACATTTGCTCTGAATTATGTCAATGTTGAGGCAAGTGATGATATTTCTATGAATTTTACGTGCTCCCCTGGTCCTTTCTCTCTATAATTGATTAACATAACCTCTGTTTGAAACAGCAGCGTTTTGGCTCAATAAAAAGCTGGAGCAGAATTGATCCTTTAGCTCCCGGAGACAAGAAGGTTCTCCATCAGTGATGATTAATTATTTAGCAGATGAAGAACATGCTGGACATGTTTAAATATATTTCATATGACAGTGACAGACAGCTGAGTATCAAATGATGAAATGAACCTCCTGTTTGTTGGACTCCAGCTGATTCCTCATGGTGTTTATTTCACTCTCCTTTATCCTTTTCTCCCTGTTAAGCTCACTGATGCTGTCAGAAAGCTGCAATTGAGAAGATAAAAGAAGAAAGATGAGATGAAAAAACATGTTTTTTATATGTGAGTGATTAATTGATTGATTGTACTGTATAGAATTGAGAGCCTGATCATTTTGTTCCAATTTCTAAAGTTTCCTCCAAAACTCTTTACAATACAGATATAAAGAGTTTGGGGTCGGTAAATTCAGGATATTTATAATTGAAACACAAACCTCCTGATTTTTGGTCTCCAGCTGCTTCTTCAGCTCCTCTAATGTTTCTTTCTCCTGCTGGAGCTGATTGATGATTTCAGTATTCTTCTTCTCCAACTGCAGGTGAAATGTTACATGAAGAAAGACCAGAAGGAAGAAATGTTCATGTTTAAGACACAAAAATAATAACATTTTATTTAAGTTGTAAATAAAACTTTTTGTGTTTTAGTAACAGTTTTAGTGTTAAATGTAAAAAGATAAAACAAAGACAAAAAAAAAATATTTATAAAATGAACCTCTTTGAGTTTTGCTTCTTGGTCCTCATTCCTCTTCTTCTCATCCTGGAGCTCGTTTTCCAGCTGCAGACAGGAGGGAGAGACATCACAGCTTAAAACAGACATAGACACAAACACACAAAGACACACAAACATAAAACAAATTACAAATATGAACCTTTTCTTTATCGTTCTGCAGGTCGCCAAGTGTATTTTCAGCATCCTCCCTCCTCTGCTGTTCCTCCTGGAGCTGCTGCCTTGAAGTTATTGGCAACTTCCATTGAGAGATGGCAGAGATTACAAGATAATACAGTTTTTCAATTCATATTAAGTTAATGTGGACAACATAACATTAGTACTTTACAGTACAGCTAACCAGGGGTGATAATTTCATAATAGAATTAATAAATGGAAGGAGAGAAAGAGAGAATAAAGTGAATAACAAACACCATTTAATTACCAGAGTTATAACCAGGGTTGGGTCTGACTTTGTAAAATATGAGTGTAATCACATTACATTTTGCTGTAGCATATTACTTTTCTAATTATTTTTCCAGTAATCACATTACAATCACAGTCATGTCACTAAATGTGTTTAATTGTGACGGAGTTGTTTTGCTTTTGTGTCACGTCTTCTACTTTTCTACTAGAGTATTTTTAGAGGTTTTTTTTAGTGTCTGTACGTCTAATACAGAATGTCGATACTTCTGGTTTCATTGTTAAGATGACGATTTGTGTCAGTCTGTGTGACTGTAGTCTAGGTTCATGTTGTTAAACGGTAATTATATCAAAGTGCATTTCAGGCCTTGTTATGGATAGCGTAAAAGTAATATAAAACATGGTGTAATGGATTACTCACTCCAAGTGATAAGTAATTTAACACATTACTTTAAAGTGTAATGTGAGTTACAGTATGAGCCCAACACTAGTCATAACCACATCAGTAGATCTGCTCATTTGATATAAAACACAATGACAAGGTCAAAACTTTTACACTTAGTCCTGTTTTTCATGTCAGGGTTCTATTTTAAAAAGTGATATTCTTATTTTTTTATTTCTTTATAAGATTGTGTTGAATAAGATAGACTGAGCACAAATATTGCCTAAGTAAGAAATCGGTAGTAACATTTATTTTAATTAGTATTCAATTTCCTGAAAAACAATGAACATCTTGATATTGTGTGTTTATCTACTCACACGTTAATTCTGCTTCTCAGGTTTTCCTCTTACCTTCATATTAAATTGCTCTTTCTCTCTGTCTTCCTCAGTGGAAACTTGAACATCTTCAGTCTGATCCTTTGGCCTTCTTTTGGTCCCTTTTTGAAATTAAAATTAAATAAGAAGGAAATGCCAAAACTTAGTGTGAAATATTAAAACTCTCATCAGAGTGAAAACACTGATGCTTTGTTAAGGTAAAGAATAATTAATCAGTGACTTACTCATCAGGTGTTTCTTCTTTCTACGTAAAAGAAAAACAACTGATAAAATTAACAGGAGGATGCAAAGAGCCAAACTAACAGGCGAAGTGTCTGTGACTGAGGGAGAACTGGAGGTGATGTCAAAGAAATCCTCTGAAATCATAAAAAAAACAACATTTCAATAAAACCGGACTTCAGATATTCAAAGTCTTTCTACCATAAATGTAATAATATAATTTGAACCTGGAACATGTATGTGTGTCTCTCTGCTCTGGTTGGTGTTCCTCTGTTGGACTCTGCAGGTGATGCTGTTGCTGTGTCTCTCCTCCACAGTCACTCTGCTGCTGACAGTATAGAGGTCATCAGGACCTCTGAGGGTCTCTGTAGGTCCAGCAGAGAGGAGGTTTCCCTCACCGTCCAACCACAGCAGCTCAGGCTCTGGATACCAGCCTGCAGACTCACACTGTAACACCACTCCTCCTCTGTTTTTGTCAATCCCTGATAAACTGATGACAGGTGAGGTGGCAGCATCGGATGCTGAGCAAAAGAGTAAAAACAAAAAAAATTAATAGTTGAAAAAAACTATTTGTACAGTAATTCACAATTATGAAATTATTATTATTGCAAAATTCTGATTTGGTTGTTTTTTCTCTTTGTAAAGTTAATAAATAAACATTTCTGGAATAAAATCTTTCCTCATCCTACACAAATATGAATTTTCACTGTAACTAAATCCACAACACCATGAACATATGATGTGTATCTACTTACCAACCACAAGCTTAACAAAAGATTTTTTCTTCATTAAAGGAAAGCTGCATTTATATGTTCCTTCATCAGAGAGTTTTACTCTGGAGAGTTTCAGTGAAATGTTTCCATGCTTCAGTTCATTGATGAACAGTGATGTTCTTCCCCTGTATGAAGGATTTCTTGTATTCACCAGATCCTGACCAGATCGCCACACATGGACAAATCTTGGGTTCAAGTCAGATCTTGTCCACTCCAATATCTGAGCTGTCACATCCTCTGCAGGCTCCACGTGACATGGTAAAATAACATCATCATCAACTAATGCAGCTACTGGTTGATGTGGACCAACCACCTGAGAGTCCGCTGTAGACAGGAGGAAAAAGAAAGAAAGAAAGAAAGAAAGAAAGATGTGTTTATTAATTTCTGCAGCAGGTGTGAATTTATATATCACATATATACATACATATATCAAACTTGAATATGACACTCAGCATATAACATTATCTTTTTGTATCTTTTTAAAAAGTTGGGTTACGATAAAAATGTCAAAAACTGATGTTTCAGTAAAGAATTAAATTTTTAAAAAATGCAGGCAGAAAACAAATAAAAGCACCAAAGTACAAACTACTATTTGAGCCAAATATAACAAATTTGCACCATTTTGTAATAACTGTATGGTTTTTATACAGTCTCGCTGCACAAAAGGTGAGTACATTAGCACCAATGATAATAAAAAATATTACACATGTAACATCAAACTTACCTTTATTTAAGTGTATTAGAAGATGGAAAATCAAAATACTGAAGACTTTGACTGGAGAAAAGGAGAGTCCATCTATCTGTGGAAGCATCCTCCTCTGAAAATACATCAGTGATACAAGTGTGGCCACAACAGGTCATTAAGAGGCCAGAGCCTCTTGGCCAGGACTCCCTTGAAAAAGAGGTTCTTAATCTCAATGGGATTATTTTTCCTGGTTAAATAAAGGTTATAATAATAAAAAAAATAAAAGTCAAGTTATTCAAGACCAAAAACATATTTTAGATGTTATTTTAATATATTAAGTACCTTCATGAGGTCATCAACATGACTTCCACTTAACATGTTATTGCTCCAGTAGTTAAAGCTTTGACCAGTGCTATCTCTGTTCTTGAAATGACCTCTGTATGACTTTTCATAGATACTGTATTGATCCACAATAGAATATCTCGGCCCAGACCTCTACAGTATGCTTTAAATTTAAAAACTTTTTTTTTCTGCTCTCCAGTCAAATATCTAATCTCGGTGATTCATTTCTAAAACATTTGATAACATTTACAAAGATCTATTCATGACAGTGAAATAAATTATATTATAATTAGACTTTATAACTAGACATCAGAAAAGCATGTAGAACTTAAACACACTAAATACACAATTTGAAAGAGACTTACCTGTGGAAAGTTATGTGAGAGTACAAGGGTGAAGTCTGAAAATCATTAACCTGCGTCCTGAACTTACTTTGGCTTATGAACTGCAGATCCCTCATATATGCTCTGAGGTATGAAAAATATAGGCTGTTAAGATTCAAAGTTCTTGTTAATCAAAGTATAATGCTGGAAAAATATGAATCTATCAGGTTCTGGTCCAATCGATCAGGTATACACTGTGTCAAATGCTGGACTTTGAGCCTGTTATAAAATAATCGAGCTGAAACCATATCTGTGTTTATGGTGTTCAAAAAGGGGGAAGCATTTACATATTATGTGTTATCTCAGCTATCATACTGAAGATGGCAGTACAGGACTGATATTTGAAGTACACACTGATAAGATACTCAGGGTTGTTTTAAATGATCCATTATCCATTTTAGTGTCACAGGGGTGCTGGAGCCTTTCCCAGCTGTTACAGTGTGAGCAGGGGTGCCACCAGGGATTTGGGTTCCTGTGATCATCACAGCCTTGCCATATTGGTCCATTTGATCGACCTTTGTTGTTATTATTTATTTTATTTTATTTTCAGTTTTTACAGATGGGACAGACATTGCTGGGGGATAGGACAGGGAGAAAGCAAGATGAAGGAAGAGAAAAACTGAGGGGAAGAGGGACAGTGAGAAAGGGCACTTAAGAAGAAAAAAAATCTCCCAGATCACCTGTTGAGAGAAAAAAAAGAGAAAACAAGCAAAAAAGAGCATCATAATAAACATGACACCATCGCATCAATCTAGTATGCAATGGTGTCATGTCAAGTATAAATAACGGTAAATAATAAATATTGAATGTGTTTGTGCACCACGCAGGACCGACAGCACACAATGTGCTTTGAGGTAGCAGCCAAGAAAGGTGTAGTTTGTGTCTATGAACAGTGAACACCTGTGTGCACACCTGTGTGGATGAGCGTGCCAGAGGGACATCCGTACCACCCTCCTGGGAAGAGCTGAGGAGAGCCCCATGTTGAGGGGTTACCCAGCAGCCACGAAGCAGAAGCCAGAGGGGTCTGCAGTGACGTGCCCGCGGGCTCTGCCGGCAGCCACCTGGCTGGGCCACCAGAGTGAACTGAGCCGCAGGCCCAGATGCTGGAGGCCTGAGGGTCCCCCACACCCCGGAAGAGGCCCAACCGGGCCACGGGCGCCAGGCCCCACCAAGTAGCCACCGGGAGTGAGCAGGTACATACCTGAGCGCCCAGCCCCGGACACCAAGAGCCACCAATGCACCGACGCCTTAGGGCATCAGCTACCAGCAGGGAGCGTGGTGGGAGGAGATAGGCCTCCATACTTTGGAGGGCCTGAGATGTTCCCAGAGAGGTGGAGTCTAAGACCGGACCTGACATATAGACACAGACAAACAGGCACACACAGACACAAACAAATCAAATCAAATCACTTTTATTGTCACATCACATGTGCAGGTACACTGGTACAGTACATGCGAGTGAAATTCTTGTGTGCGAGCTTCACAAGCAACAGAGGTGTGCAAAATACAATACAATAACATAAGAACAAGCAAAATATAAGAATGGGTAATCTGAGGATTATAACAATAAATATATGTACAAATATAAGAGTGTATGCGCATTACTGAATATGTATACTAAATATTTATATCTACATGTGTGTGTGTGTATCTGTGTGTGTGTGTGTGTGTGTATACATATATAAAAAATATAATAAAATAAAATATAGAGAGGTCGGCAGTTGGAAATGTGCAAAACAAGTGCACGTCCTGGAGGGAGGGAAGCTCACCTCCAATTATCAGTTCAGAGCACCGCACTACTCTCTGGAGAGCTTTGTGGTTGTAGGCGGTGCTGTGGCCATACCAGGTGGTGATGCATCCAGTAAGGATGCTCTCAATGGCACAGCGATAGAAGGACCTGAGGATGCGGGGGCTCATGCCGAATCTATTCAGTCAGGTGTACACCAAGGAACGGAAGCTGCTCACTCTCTCCACAGCAGCTCGGTTGATGGTGCTGGGGGTGTGTACTTCTCTGCACCTCCGGAAGTCCATTATCAACTTCTTTGTCTTTGTGACGTTGAGGGTGAGATGGTTGTCTCGGCACCAGTGTGTCAGGGTGCTGACCTCCTCCCTGTAGGCCGTCTCATCACCAATGGTGATAAGACCCACCACTGTAGTGGCATCCGCATACTTCAGAATGATGCTAGTGGCCGTGCAGTCGTAGGATTAGAGTGAGTACAGGAGAGGCGCTCAGTACACACCCCTGTGGAGCACCAGTGTTCAGTGTGACGGGGAATGAGGTGATGCTGCCCAGTCTGACCACTTGGCATCTGTCAGACAGGAAGTTAAGGATCCAGCTGCAGAGAGAGCTGCTCAGTCCTTGATCCTGCAGTTTCCTGTCCAGCTTCGAGGGATCGATGGTATTGGATCCATCGATCTGGACCAGTAGCTTTGCGTGCGTTCACCTTCCTGAAGCACTTCCGCACACTTCCTCAGACACAGTGTGCAAACTGAAGTCATCCGCGGTGCGCACACTGTCCAGTCTCGTGGTGTTCGCTGTGTCAAATCTAGCGTAGAATGCGTTTAGATCCTCACATAGATAGGCCGTGGTCTACGGTGTGCGTGCATTCCCACCCTCATGCACACATATACAAATATTCACCCAACGTAAAGACAGACACAAATGGACATTGCCTGCACCCTGGTGACACACCTGCACCCCAGGGCCCTGCATGTGTGGGTGGGTGTGGTGCAGCGGGAAAAGGGAGGCAGTCAGTGATGGAGAGGAAAGGAAGGGAAGGGCAAGTAGACCCTCCCTGGGTCCAGCTCCCCCCCACTGACCCCAGTAGGCACTTGCGCCCTCTGGAACCCACCAAGGCAAGGGGGCCCAGATCCGCCAAGCCTGGGCCCCCTTGCTGTGATTGTATTGTTATATCATCTCTTGTGAAAGAGCATGTCTCCAGTCATGTGTCCTTTCACTTGCTGTTGGAGAAACCCTGAAAAACAAAAGTCCAGAAATCAGGGACTTCATCTCTGTGTTATTATCCTCCTGAATGTCCTTCTAAGCATAAAAAACATAAAAGCAAAATGCAAAAATGTTTTTAAAAAAAAAGCCATTCCAGAAGTAGTGGTGTTTATTCACACACATCAAAACAAACACAAGTTTTTATTTCCAAGTCAAAACAAAAAAGTAATTTCACTGAGGGAAAAAAAAGAAATCAGTCTACATCGTGTCGTCTCTCTGGCCACAAAATTTCGTGTACATCACATGCAATGTCCTCTAGTCCAATGCACTGGGGAAAATATCTTGTGGAATGGCGTATCCAGGCCTGACATGATGCCTGGTCAATATCCCCACATCCCTCCTCCATTGCCTGTAAAAGGGCTATGCGTTAATGGGGATGACGGTCATAGACCTTCCAGTGCCAGGCAGAGAAGAACTCTTCAGTTGGATTCAAGAATGGTGAGCATGGGGGGAGGTTGAGTACAGTGAAAAGTGGGTGATCTTTAAACCAGTTGCGGACCAAAGCAGCCCTATGGAAACTAACATTGTCCCATATGATTCAATTCAATTCAATTCAATTTTATTTATATAGCGCCAAATCACAAGAAAAGTCACCTCAAGGCAAAAGTCGCCTCAAGAGCAGACCAGATGACGTATCCGGTCTGCTCTGGTCTCTGAACATTAGTGAGCGTGTAATGTGTCCAGGAATGTAACAATATGTGCAGTGTTATATGGGCCCGGGGTTGCATGATGGGGAACAACACCATTTTGACTTATAGCTGCACACTGATTGATTATGGCACGGTGTCCAATAATGTTCCTGCCGTGTCTCCTTGTCTTAGTGAGATGAAAACCAGCCTCATCCACAAAAAACTGCTCATGACCATCTGCCTATATCTCCATCACTTTCTAGACAAGACAAAACAAATTCAGCACAGCAGGCACATGCACAGCACTACAGTATGCACCGCCAGATTCAGTACCAATGATACTATAGCTTACCTGCACATAGTCATATCACAGCTGTTTTACACGTTCACTGTTTCTTTCAAAGGGTACTCTGTAGATTTGTAATAGCAATAATGGCATCTAATGGCCTGTCATGAAATCAGTTAATGAAACTCTGCTATATGGAAGAATATCAAACATCTTCTCAGTGGCATCAGTAGATTTCCTTCTCCCCTAACATGCAGATGACAGTGTGTAACTTATGAAAACAAAGGGCAGAATAGGAGTACATTTGATAATATCATGTCACAGGGGGACCCCAGAACAAAAAAGAGGCGTTTCACATACATCAGTATCACAATATAAGAGCATTAAATTAAGTCCCTGCCAACATGTGACAAGAACATAAGTTATGCTGTGAATTTTTATTGATTACACTTAATTTATAAATCCATTCAACCCACTCTCCTCTTTCTGCAAACTACCATTTTATTCCACACACGCACACAAGAAAACTATCAGCTGACTTTTTCCATTGTTCTGAAAAAACTTGTCATAAGTCCTACAGCCACTACAGGGATTATTGTGTGTCTTATGTTGATAAGGGGAACTGGCTCGAAGGACCGATACTGATATTTTTCTTAGAAACAAAGTCTCCACATTTAATGTTGGTTAAGCCCAGATTATCTGCACTTTCACATTTCAACAAATCAATATAAATTCCTCACATTCTGCATGTCTTCTCAATGGGTTGATAGATATCATCTGAATAGTGCACAAATACAGACTATTAGTGGCAGCTTGTCAATAGTGCATTATATACATTACATAAGTAAAGTTTGCTCATGCAACATATGTGGATGTCTGCATGTACTTGTCCAAATCTGTCTTATGGTCAAATTAATGACTTTATCCATACAAGTTCTTGCGAATAGTATAATTATGTATCTCGTTCAAAAACTGAGATCTACTGGGATTTTACCACACAATCATCTAGATTACAGAGAATATTCCAAAAGAGGAAATTCCAGAAAGAGGCAGTTCTGTGGGTGAAAATGGTTTATTTATCTCAGAGGTCAAAAGAGAGAAGCCAGATTGCTTCAAAATAATAGGAACTCAACAGTAACTCAACAACTAGTGGCAACAAAGGTGTGCAAAAGAGCAGCTCTGAAGACACAAGACATCAAACCTACAAGCAAATGGGCTACAGCAACAAAAGAAGCTGCTGAACAACTTTAGACCCTTATATATTTATCCCACAGAGGTCTGAGTGATCTTCAAGTCATATTCTTACTCTCTGTGAAAAAGAAAGCTAAATGTAAGTTAGTGTGCAACTATATATGCAGCCCCATATAGCATCACCGTCTACTATAGTTGTTAGATCACAGTGGAAGATTCATTTCAATTTAATTTATATAGCACCAAATCACAACAAAAGTGGCTTCAAGGTGGTTTATATTGCAAGATAAAGACCCTATAATTAAAAAAATATTGATTAAATGCAGAATTTTGTAGGAACAACGGAAAGAGGAGCATGTAGAATAAATACTCCCATTTATTCTGGGGGTGCTGGGGGCTTCCCAGAATCCAGGGTCATCTGATCCAGTTTATCATAATAGCTTTATCAAAACATTTTTAGCCTAACCTTAAATGTAGAGAGGCTGTCTGTCGCCCAAACTAGGAGCTGGTTCCCTATAAGAGGGGCCTGAAAGCTGAAGGCTCGGCCTCCCAGTATAAATTGAAAATATAAACAGTTTGTGAAAACAACATTCAAAGAAAAGCTGCAGTGAATTGGACGATTTAATTCAAACGCTGCAGTGGTCGATGAGGATGTTTTTTCAAGTGCTTGTTATATTTCACTTGCTGTTTCCTATGAAAAATGTTTATTACTATTATGTTTACTAGTTTATTACTGAAGAAAAGATGACTGATTGTTTTAGTTCTCTACAAAAAAAATATGAAGGGGATCTTCCCTCCAATCCAGTAGATGTCTGTTTAAATATTGTAGGATGTTGTTCTTATCATTGGTAGGGAAGATACACATTTTTTTTCTTACAAAGAGTGACTTTTTTTTAACATAACAAAACTTGTAACCAGATAATTTTTTGCCAATCACCCACTGGCATCTCTAAAGTTCTGATTATGCACCTTTTGGACTGTTTGGATTATTAATGAGAAGACATCATGACACTTTTAAAAATTTCTAACAGCTGAGTGGAACAAAAGTGAAGTACAAGATGTGTGTGTAGCTTAAGAAAAGCAGATGTGGTCTGTCCTGTAAGTCACGTAATGACTGTCGATTTAAGAGTAAGCAGCTTATTTAAGTCTAACAGTGAAACCTCTGCCTATCATCTTTGGTGTGTCTATGCAGGACACTATGTTTAGGAAGGGGCACATTTCTTTAAGAACACAAACAGGTTACATATTGTTTATACACATTTTGGAATGAAGGATTCTATAACATTGGAATCTATATATTCAATTCAATTCAATTTTATTTATATAGTGCCAAATCACAACAAAAGTCACCTCAAGGACTCACTAGAGGCTTCAGCTCCAGTGAACAATTGCAGATAATCGACTTATTAATATGTGTTTCTTGTGAGCACATCCATGCAAAATTTAAAGTCGCTGTCTGTTTGATCTTCAGGAAGTCACGTTGACCTTATCTGCATGGCTAAATACACTAAGTTGCTTCCATGAGATTAGATGTCTAGATATTTGTTTTAAGGAGATGTTGAACAGGTGCGCCTAATAAAATGGCCAGTGAGTGTATGGCAGTTTAAAGCTATAATAACTGAAATAAAATATAATAAAAATGAATGCCACAGAAAAACACAAGAGCAGTCTGAGTATTCTGAGGACCTCACAAAGAAATCAGTAAAAACTTGAACAAAAACACTATTTACAAACATGTGAAAGAGAATTTGGAAAAGTCCTTGAGCTTAATCATATTTTTGTAAATGTAAACCTGCTGAATTTTCATGTTAAACAAAAGTAGGGTTTTTTGTTTTTGTTTTTTTGTTTTATGTAAACCTGTATATGGTTAAGGTTACATGTATAATGTTACATGAACAAGTCAGGTGACCTCTTCATACTTTAAACTCAGTTAAATTTAAGTGTCCCAGTAAAATCTTTTTTTATTTCTAGTTTTGTGATGTTCAGTGTTAGATACCTCAGTTCTACAAATTTTAACTTGACCTTGGTGCTTAATGGCATATCAGTCTCATTCTATTTTTAAGCTAGTATCATCATCCTCTTGTGCTGTACTTTATTAGGTTCAAAGTTCATTTGGTCAGTAACAATGAGCAATAGTAAATGTATATCTAGTGAGAAGTGTAAACTGGCTGAGTGACAGCAGAGGGCAGAGTGGGACTGCATTTAAATGTTCACATAAAAAATAGGGTGAATTTCTGGACAATTTTTATCTCAGGCTTAATCATTTTTTATCAGGTTAAATCGACTATGGAAGCTGTTGTTTCCCACCAGCCCAAGTATCTTTGCTTTGAAGAGCTGTAGTTGCAATTTGATGACTAAATTAATACCTGTTCTTCCCCCAAACAGTCACTGCTGTGAATAGCTTGAGCCAGGATCACATCTATTAAATTATTATTGTCATAGCAGTTATGTGTCTTAGAGATACTTCTTGGTACAATTTGAATCATCAACAGAAGAAAAAAAAACAGGAACAGGAAGTACCAACCTACATTTTTTCTGTTGCATTTCAGTCTGATGCTCTCGCAGTCAGCAGCAAGACATGATGAAGGTTACAACTCTCAGCATTCGACTTTGTAAGTATTGATTCCACCAATCAAGCATACAGTTGTCACATACGTTTGATGCACAGAATTTCATTTGTCTCTTCAGTTTTGGTCTTCATGGCCATACAAGCTGACTGCAGTAACTTTGCTGGTGAGTTAGAAGAAATATATACAGAATATTGTTACTAATATAAACAGGAATGTTTAGATTGTAAACAATCCTGTAATACTGAGAATAATTTTAAATGACAACATGTTGTAAAGTGAATTTAAAATAAGCTTCCTTCAAATGTGTTTGAAGCTCTGAAACTGTTAATGATTTCCATGATGATGGTTTTATTTTTTAATGGCTGACAATCTAGGTAATTTATCACTTTTTTGTTTTGTAATATTTATAAATTTTGAAAGTTTTTCTTTTCTTCTATTAAGATGAGATCATTTATTTGATTGTCTTCTTTTTGTCTCAGGTGCAGTTTTTCCTCACATTGTTCCAAACAGACTTCAGTTCTTTGAATATGAGTCTGTCTCTGTATATTGTGAGGTAGATAACAACATCACTGAATGGAGAGTGAAGTGGAAATCCCATAAAATAAAGAACGCTTCCCACACATCAACATCACCCTGCATAATTTATCCCATCTTTGAAAGTCACAGTGGAGAATACTTGTGTGAAAGTGAAGATGGAATAAAAAGTGAGGCCCTGAACATCACTATTACTGGTATGTCGAGTAAATATATATATATATATATATATATGTATATATATGTATAAAAAACACCCAGCACGCCCCCTATGGCGGTTTATCCTTCAAGCTCGGGTCCTCTACCAGAGGCCTGGGAGCTTGAGGGTCCCTCTGCAGTATCTTAGCTGTTCCCAGGACTGCGCTCTTCTGGACAGAGATCTCCGATGTTGTTCCCGGGATCTGCTGGAGCCACTCGCCTAGCTTGGGAGTCACCGCACCTAGTGCTCCAATTACCACGGGACCACCATTACCTTCACCCTCCACATCCTCTCGAGCTCTTCTCTGAGCCCTTGGTATTTCTCCAGCTTCTCGTGTTCCTTCTGAGATATATATATATATATATATATATATATATATATATATATATTGTAGCGGCCCAGGGCTGTTCGGATTTGTTATTGTCATTTATGTTCTGTTTACAGTTATGTTTGTCATGTTGCCATGGTGACAGGTGACGCCCTCTCGCTGCGACGAGGTGGCCTTCGGGGTCAGAGGGCGCCCTGTGTGTGTTGTTGTTGTTGTTGTTGCTGGAGCAGAGGGCTCGCGCCAGTGTTGCTTCCCAAGAGCTAAATAAACGGGTGCTCCCGAAGAAACCTCCGTCTCCTCCGTTTCCTGAGTTCGCCACATTGGTGTCAGAAGTGGGATAGCTCACCCTCGCCGGAATGGAGAGAGACACTCAGAGGCTGGAGCAAGCCGTCGAGGAGAGTATTCGCTGCTTGGGAAGCCGGCGATTGAAGAGAGAGGAAGCTAGCGGCCATGTAAGTGCCCCGACGGGTCCCGATGGCGCGAGCGCACAGCGGCGGCGGCCCGCCGCGACCGACGCTAGGGCGATGCTTCACGGGCTGCCTCCGTCGGCCGACACACCGGGCCCCCGACAGCGAGCAGTGACGCCTGCAACGCCAGCTAAGGTACCGAAATATAACGGGCTAACCCCGCTAGAGCCCTACCTCTCACAAGTACGGCTAGCCGCGAGACATAATGGCTGGAGCGACGAAGAGGCTGCTACACAGCTAGCGCTAGCATTGGAAGGAGATGCACTGCAGGTACTCCATGACCTAGCCGCGTCAGAGCAGCATGAGCTCCAGGCCCTCACCATAGCACTCGAGAGGCGATTCGGGCAGCGGCACTCCACTGAGCAGAGCAGGGAGCAGCTGACCAACCGGAGCCGTAGGCCGGGGGAGAGCCTGGGCACTTTTGCAGCGGATGTGTTGCTGTATGCTCGTCGTGGCTACCCAGAGTTCCCAGCAGCAGCCCGTGAGGAGCTTAGCCTGCATGCTTTCCTGCAAGGACTTTTTCCAGAGCGACTACGCCAACACGTCCGCCTAGCCATGCCTCAAACTCTCCGTGAGGCGCTCCTTGAGGCTGAGAGGGCCGAGCTGGTGCTCACCTCGCCACCTAACCAGCATGTGCGCCCCTCAAACTACCCTCAAATCAGAGCCGCAGACTACGACAGGGAGGGAGAGGTCCCGGAGGTATGCCAGCAGCAGCCCTCGGTGCCCTGGAGGCGTCCCCGTCAACCGACCGACCGCTGCTACCGGTGCGATGAGCCTGGCCACGTGGCGCGCGACTGCCTGGCGCCCGCCCCAAAGGCCAGAACTATATGGCCTCAGGGGGATGAGAGAGAGAGCGGTACAACGAAGGGACCACCGCTCCAGCTTCCTGCCCCCCTCCAAGAACGATGCACGGTGGCGGGCCTAGTCGGGCACCTCAAGGGACTCTACCTAAGCTGCTGTGTTGAGGACCAGCCCTGCCAAGCCCTGGTGGACACGGGGTCCACCATTTCCCTAATACGACCTGGTGTGTTTCCTGGAACATCCGGGCCGCTTGTGATGGGTTGGTCACCCACCGACACCCAGCTGATGACAGTGACGGGGGAGAGAACTGACATGCGGGGGAAGAAACCGTTGCGGATCCGAGTGAAGGATCTGGAGCTGGTGCACGACTTCTGGCTTGCTGACATCCAAGAACAGTGCATCATCGGCCTTGATCTGCTGACCCGCTGGGGGGCCTGCGTTGACACCGCGAAGCTGGCTATCACTGTTGGTACAGAGACTCTGGCCCTCCTGTGCGGTCAAAAGCAGGGAACCGGAGACTGCAGGCAGACTCGGCTGGTTCAGCACACCACCGACACCGGCTCTGCTCAACCCATCTGTCTGCGCCACGCCAGCTGCCCTCTCGAAATGGCAGGGGAGCGGGCCCAGGAGGCACGGGCGTGGCTACTGCTCCGGCCACAGCCGGGCGGAAGGGGTGGCTCTCGTTGACCATGCAGCAGCTGAAGCAGGAGCAGGAGGCTGATGCGACGTTGGTTCAGGTGGGGGCCTGGCTGGAGGCAGCACGACGCCCAGGCTGGATAGGGGTGTCAGGACAGGGGCCCGAAGTGAAGGCCTACTACTCCCAGTACAACACCCTGGAGACCCACGACGGCCTCGTGTACCGGAGATGGCGGGCCACCGGGCAGGGCAGAGATCTCTTGCAGCTGTTGGTGCCTCGGACGCTGCGGTCGCAGGTGCTCGAGCTCGTCCACGGCTCGGTGGGGGCCAGCCACTATGGAAATGCTAAAACTCTCCGCCGTCTCAGGGGACGGTTCTACTGGCCTGGTTGTCGACGGGATGTGGAACTTCATGTGCACTGCTGTGACACCTGTACGGCACGGAAGGGCTCCGCTCAATGCTTCACTGTCCCCCTACAGCAGCATCGGGTGGGGGCCCCGATGGAGAGAGTGGGAGGAGACGCCCTAGAGCCTTTCCCGCCCCCGAGGCAGAGAACCGGGCGCGTGTTGGTGGCCAGAGACGGCTACAGGAGGCTGAGGGAGCAGCGCCAGGCCCAGGTCAGTGCCGGAGTACGACAGAAAAGAGCCTGCGACACCAGGTGCCGAGGGGGAGCTTTCGTGCCTGGCGACAAGGTTTGGGTGTACTGCCCGGTTCGCAAGAGAGGGGTGTCCCCCAGGCTGTGCGGTCACTGGCAAGGGCCGGCGGAGGTCGTGGGGCGGCTAACAGAAGTGGTGTACCGGATCCGCATGCCAGGTCCAGGACGCGTGGCGGTGTTGCACCAGGACAGGCTCTCACCGTACTGGCCGCCCGCTCCAGCAGCCGCCGGGGCAGGGGATGCTGGTGGCACCCCAGGTTCTCATCCAAGTGACTCTTCCCCTGCTGGTCGAGATCGGCCTGCGCGCAGAAGGAAGACACATGGACAGTTGCAGGACTTTGTGTGGGGTAATGGGGTTGTCGGGGACGACTGACCCCTTAGGTGGGGGCTATGTAGCGGCCCAGGGCTGTTCGGATTTGTTATTGTCATTTATGTTCTGTTTACAGTTATGTTTGTCATGTTGCCATGGTGACAGGTGACGCCCTCTCGCTGCGACGAGATGGCCTTCCGGGGTCAGAGGGCGCCCTGTGTGTGGTTGTTGTTGTTGTTGCCGCGCGGAGCAGAGGGCTCGCGCCAGTGTTGCTTCCCAAGAGCTAAATAAACTGGTGCTCCCGAAGAAACCTCCGTCTCCTCCGTTTCCTGAGTTCGCCACAATATATATATATATTTGATAGATAGATAGAGTTTTGTTTTAAAGTGTTTGTTTATAATACAGGGCTGGACCATTTTGGTTGTTTCAACACTTAATTTTTTATTATCATAGTCAGATAATAAAGTCTTTTATTAAATAATGTAATGTAAAGTAATTCATAACATATTTTTTCATCACACTTCTCAGCTGGTGCTGTAATCTTGGAAACCCCGACCCACCCTGTGAAGGAAGGAAATGAGGTGACCCTTAATTGTAAAAACAAGGAAACTCAGTCAGAACACATAACTGACTTCTACAAAGATGGTGTCTCTCTCAGGACCTGGTATCAAAGCAGCATGACGATCAAAAATGTCTCCAAGTCTGATGAAGGACTCTACAAGTGCAGCATTGATGGAGCAGGAGAATCACCAGAGAGCTGGTTAACTGTTATAAAACAACATCCAGGTGATTTTGATTATTTTTTAAATACATCCCTATTTTGTGTCATTTGTCTTTTTTTCTGTTCCACTTTAATATTTTCATGTTCTTTCCAGCACCTTACAATAAGACTGATCTTTCACATCAAGTCCCTAAAATATTACATGGTGAATTCCCTAAAAAACACCTTCTGCTGTGGACTGTTATCTGTGTTTTACTGGTGGATCTGTTGTTGTTGTTGGTGGGCCTGCTTCTTCAAAACAAATGCAAAGGTACAGAAACACTTTCTACCAGAAATTAGACAGATATACATAGACTGTTCATTCATTTAATCTTGCTAATATGTCAGGAATTATTATCATGGTATTTACCAGATAAGGATATTGTACTATTAAAAAAATGCAAGACAATGTTATGTTTTGTTTTTGTTGTTTTTTTAAATGTTTTAGCTGCTGACATGTTGATTATTAGACACCATGACATTAACATTCCCTAACCACGCTACATTTCCCTGCTTTATTTCTTACTAATGGATTTGTTTTTCTTGGGTTTTTCAGTATCAGCCTGTTTTTCATCAGTACAAGGTTCACACTCATGTGAAGACAACACAGGTGAGAAACTGCATCCTTGTTCAGTGGACACAAAACAAACAAAATAAAATAACAAAATAAAAATAAATTAAAGTCTGGATGCTCAGTCTGAGGTCACAATCATTTAAAAAATTAAATTACCCACAAAGTCACTCTCTGTAACATCAGACAAATCGCAAAGTTCCCACATGACTCCGTCAGAATGAGCTATTTCCTTCCACAGTAAGTTTACCAGTGCATCCTGAAAATATTCACAGTGCTTCACTTGTGGCACATTTTGGCGTGTTACACCCTTATTTCAAAACTGATTAAATTAATTTTCACCTCAAAATTCTACACCCAATATCTCATAATGACAAAGAGACAAAGTTTAATAAAAAAACAAAAATATAACAGGTTATGTCTGTAGACAGGTCTTGTTTGTAGACCTCAAAGACAGGGTTGTATCCAAGCACAGATCTACAGAAGGGTACAGAAAAAAAAAATCTCCAGCAATCTACAGAAACATCATTGTTGATAATCTGCACCAGAGTGCTCTAGACCGAAGTTATTGTCTGACACTCAAACTCCTGATAAAGATGCCTTATATAACCATCATATTTTAACCATGATACATACTGTGTCCATGAAATGCATGTTACATTTTCATAATGCCCCCTTTTTTATTTTTAAACATTTCAGTCTTGCAGGAGGAGTACACTCAAGTGTCATATGCCAGTGTACAGAAAGGTAAACTCTATGAGTCATTTATATTTTGTGAGGGTTTTAAGAATTAAAGTACATAAATGAAAGCATGTGAGAAAACTCTTTGAACATTTTGTATTATGTTGTTAGATGAAGACAATTGAGTTATTATTGCGAGCAACCACAACTACTGCTCTGTGTGTGTATACATATTCCATAAATACAAACATTTATGGAGAAAAAACAGATTTTTAATTTGATACATTTGTTTCCAACACAGAACTGAAAGTGTCCAGACAACGCATCGAAACTGTCATTTATTCTTCAGTGAATTGAGGCTCATGCATCCATCCATCCTATCCTGCTTATCCAATTTAGGATAACAGGGGCTGGAGCCTATTCTCGTGTCATAGGCCGGGAGGTGGGGAACACCTGGACAGGTCACCAGTCTGTCGCAGAGTTAACATATAGAGTCAGAAAACCATTCACACTCACATCGACACCTGTGGGGAATTTAGAAACATCAATTAACCTACTGACTGACTGACTGAGGCCCATACATTTTTTATTTGCTGGACTTTTCTTTGCTGGACTATTAAACATTAACAGTTACTGTGCTGTACATATAGATTTCTTCTTTTTTTGTTCCTTTTTTTCGCAACTTGTGGGGTAAGCCGTGTGTGATTTTAATAAAGGAGAAGTGGGCAGCTTCTGATGTGAGTGAGCTTTATTTTGACAGTGATGGTACAAACAGCAGTGGTGAAGGCATGTGCAGAACATAGGATGAACTAAAGTAGGAAAACTAACAGAAACAGACCTGAAACAGAGATACAGGGAGACTCAGGGAAACAACACAGGGAAATACACAGGAAGACAGAGGGAAATAACACAGACGAACCAGCAACGCACACAAGAAAACACAGGGCTTAAATACACACAGGGCAATAAAAGAATGGGAGACAGGAGGGAGACACAGCTGGAAGAAATCAGAGCTGACGAGACTGAGGGAAGTAAAACAGAATACAATAACCTGAGACACTGACATTCAAAATAAAACAGGAAACAACACGTATGCACAGACACAGGCTATAAGATACAGGCTTTACACAAAAGGAACACACTGGCAGGAAAAGATAAAATACAGAACCGAAACCCAAAGACACCTCATGGAATCAAAGATAAATAATACAAAACAGAAAAACACTGGGTCACCAACACAGGACCATGACACTGCTTTTCTTTTCATTTTTTTTTCTTTAAAATGGCACATTTACATTCTTCTGTATGTATTTTAAAATTCATATTGTCTGGTTTTGTACTTTTTAAACTGTCAGCTTTTCTATTTTTTTCTGAAATCACTGTAATTTATAACACAACAATAATAAAGGAACAATAAGTAAATAAAGAACTCTTTTTGTAGCAGTCAGTGTCTGGTGTTGTTGGACAACACTGAAGTCACAGGAAGGTGTTTGGAGTGGACTGAAATGAAATTTGCTGAAGATTAATTCCTGTGGACCATAATTTCAGGAAATACAGAAAGTACAGAGTCAAGGATGTTCCAGTTCTTACACAAATATTTCCTCAGGCTCAAACATTTAGTTCTTCTATCTAAAACTACTATAATGAACGTATGCTTCAGTGGCAAAGAGCAGATTGTGCCTATTATTACACATACAGACATAGATTCATCACATCTGCCACCCACTGTCTCTATATTGGTCCCTGTCTTAGTCACATAGTTGGTGTCAGTTAAACCACCTTGTGTTACCTGTTCGGTCTGTTACCACGTCTGAAGATGCTGTTCAAATAAACACAGATGCTGCTTCTTTTTAAATGCATTCACTGTGGTTTTCAACCAACTTGACAGCACACTGCTGTTTTATGTTCCCATTAACATATTAAACCACTGATGTCTATTAAAAACACAGCCTCACTAATGCAGCACTGTGTATTTCTGAAAACCACACGCTCAAATTAAGTTCAACTCAAGTTAACTGAAACATGAACTGACACTAAAACTTTCCATCTGTTTTATGATAGTTCAGTTAAGTATTTAAGCATTTATAATTTTACCATTTAGAATGAAAATGAAACACCCAGTGTTCTTCCCCTCCTTCCCCCTCCAGAGATGCAGCACATGAGCTTGTGTGAGTTTCTTTCCTAACTGAACATGACCCAAGTAACAAGAATTTCAGATTTACTCAGTGTGATTAATCTAGTGGGTGTGATTCAATTGTGATGCTCAGTTAGTAACCTGTTATGTTGTAAACTGTTTGGATGTGCTTGTGAAAAATACATAATATCGTACTGACTGGACCTTGCAAACTTGTGGTCTCTCAGCTGATTGCACTGCTCAGTACACCCAACTAGGAGGATAAATCAGCAGTGTCTAACTCCAGCTTTTCAGTCAGATGAACCACTGGTGCACCTGACTCACACAGTCATTTATGAAATGTTCTACAAATTCTAGCATTATAGCTAATAAACAGATCTTCCCATTTCACTGCAGCTAGCCAGTAATGAGAAACTACTTACTGATAAAGTCACACAACACAGTATGCCCGAGGGTTGTTTTTATGTTATAAAACCCATAGTTGCAGTTCGGTACAGTACAAAAATGACTCCCTTAAATTGCTTTTGAGTTGTAGTTTCTTTGTTTTCCACTGCATCACTGGTTTTGTGTTCTTATGTATTTGACAATATTTGTACCTGCCAGTTGAAAAATCATTACTCCCCTTATGCTCAAACCCTCTGCTGTAGCAGTAGCTTGATGTTGACCACAACTTACGAACATGAACCTGAATGCACACAGGCACAGGCAGACTGCAGAGAACAAAAAGCTAAATGTTTATCATAGGTGATGAAAAGTACAACAGAACAAAAAGAAAAGAATACAAAAGGAAACAGACTGACAATGGTCAAATGGAGACTAAGACAAAACCTGCATATACAAACAATATGGTGATTAGTGAAGAGGAGTCAGCTGGGGACAAGAGCAGAAGAAGTTGTGAATAATGAGACGGGGCAGAAAAATTGAACATTTTACACAGAAGACAAGTGACTATCACAGAAAAGCAGGTCTGAAACACATGACCATGACACAGAGAAAAGAGTAAACAAACACAAAGACAAGACTGACTAAACACAGGCGACACAGGAAAACCTAAACGCAGGAGACTTGACAGTAGAGGATGGGGAACACTGAGGGAGGAAAAACTCTAAGATAACTAAGAACTGAAGGCTAAACTAAATACACATCAAAATACATGAAGTACATATTAAACCATGAATCAACATAAAATATTCAAATAAACACTAGTAAGTTCAGAAACATAGAAACACTGGATCAAATGACCCAGGACCAATGACTATTTATGACTCTGTGTTGCCCCCTAGTGTTCTGACTTTGATACATATATACATTCAGTTGCCCCCATGGGATAAATAAACTTATGTCTCTTGCTGTACTCACTGTACACTTACAACTGTGTAGCCACATCAGATACCACCTCTATTTTCAAGTTTGCTGACAACACTTAGGACCTGTCATGGTCATATCACAGTATCACCCTGGTCAAGAAAACACCAGCGTTTCTTCTTCCTCAGAAGACTTAGAGGCTTCCCTCTGCCACTGAGAGTGCTTAAGAACTTCTACTCCTGCACCATCAAGAGCGTCCTGGCGCGAAGCATCTACACCTGGTTTGGGAACAGCAGCAAGCAGGATGTAGACAGAGCATCATTCGCTCTGATCTTCCTGACCTGCTGTCTGTCTACACCAAGCGGCACAAGACCAAAGCCAGTAAGATTATGATGGACCTCTCCCATGCCATCAATGGACTCTTCCTAGACCTCACTGTTGATGTCTGGGAAGCGCTTCCGCTGCCTTAAGACCAGTACAGAGAGAATGAGGAGGCGCTTCTTCCCCAGGCTATTTGGGCCCTGAAGCAGGTGTAGGACTGGACTCTCATACATCACAGCACAGCACACACTCTGTTTATTTCTTAAATTGTTTATTTGTACATTCTGTTTTTTATATTTATAATTTACCTTTAACTCTTAGTTTAGTCCTTACTGTTAGATTTTTTTTTTTAACTGCAATTACTATTATTATTATTTTGTTTTTTTACTGTAAATTTCAAAATTAAAATGTGTAAATTATGTAAATTTTGTAAATTTCTGTAGTGTAGTTTAATGGTCGTGCATTGCACAGCAATAAGCATTTCACTACATGTCGGACTGTGTATGATTATGTGTGTGACAAATAAAATTTGAGCTTGACTTTGAAAAAATAAACAAACATATTTTAGATCTATTTTAGTATTAGTATGTTTAGCAGTGTGTTACTCAGTGTGATAACATTGTTTGAGCACTTGCACAGTTAAAATGGTCTCCCATTTAGGAGCCCAGTTCGAGTAGAGTTCTTTTTTTCTCCTCTTGTCCCTGATGTGTGTATTTTTCAATGTTTTTCTTTCTGGCACGGCTACGCCCGCAGCCTGCCCATCTTATCTAGCTGACAAGCAGCACCTCAAACAGTAAAGCTATCCACATGAAGATGCAGCAGTGGAGAGAGTGACAGTGCAGTGGAGGGAGCCAGTGTGGTAACAGCATGGGGTGGCCATCTACTCTTCACAGTCACATGTAATCCACATCTGCTTACCACCAAGACCACAAGCACTATAACATCATTTGCTACATCAAATTCAACTCTAAAAGCAGAAATATGCTAAACAACAAACGTTGTAACCAGACACTATTCCTACAAATTATGTGAGAATATAGGGGACATTTTCAGAAGTAGGTTTCCTGACAGTGACATAGCAAAGCAATTTACTGGTGGGGACAGAAAAGTGGAATACCTCACTAAGTTTGGGATTACTCCTCATTCCTCATCCTCAGTGAAAGCTAAAGCCAAGAAAGAGTCTGCATATTGAGAAGAGGTAGTTTTACTGTTATTTTATCATTGCATCAGAATTTTGGCACACACATACTACAGATTTATAGCATCTAACAAAAACAGGCAAAATAATGCTCTAACTAATAATCAATATAACTACAGGCTTGGAGGTCCTAACAGTCAGGCATAAAGAACACATTTTGTGTAATTATAACAATATGTAATCTATGACCGGGTTACATTCACCCCCCAAGAATTACACAAAATCCTAAAGAGTACATTTAAAAAAAAAAGAAAATGTATAAATACACCCACAATAACAAATACAGTGGCCTCAAACAAATTCACATCACATATACAATGAATTAAATCAGCAACATAGCTTCCTCCAAGGAGGCTGAGAGACCTGAGACCCGCTCGGCACCTAGCAAGATCCCAGGACACACAGTATAGACAAAATGAGGTGCCGTTAACTCCACACAAAAACAGGCCATAATATCTATGGGTGTGACCATAAAGCAATCAGACCGCACAGACGGACAAAATACAAACAACTCTGTGACTATGTGCATCTTCCTGATTTTGCTGTAATATGACTGTCTACCTTTGGTTGTTGCAAAGTTGTCAGCTGTACATTCATGATGTGAATCTTACGAAGCAGCCATCAAGAGGATGGTACATTTTGGTCAAAAGCAACAACAATCATGTAGGCTGATTAAATGCTAAACTGAAACTAGAGAGTCAAAAGTGTGCTAAGAAATATCCCCCACACCATTGCACCACCACTGCCAACAGTAAGGCAGGATGCATCTGTCCTTCCAAGTTCATGCCAGATGTTTCCAGATTTATATTCTTCCAGTCATTTTGGTGAGCCTGTCCAAACTTTAATTAGCAGTTTCTGAAGTCAGACCAGAACGTCAGTGCAAAATTTAAGTTTGATCTTGAGCAAGTCACCTTGCTGAAGTGAGTGACAGCAGAGGGCAGAGTGGAACTACGTTTAAATGTTCACATTAAAAAAATAGGGTGAATTTCTGGACAATTTTTATCTCAGGTTTAATCATTTTATATCAGGTTAAATCGCCTATAAAAGCTGTTGTTCCCCACCAGCTCAAGTATCTTTGTTTTAAAGTGCTGTAGTTGTAATTTGATGAATAATGATCATATTCATTAAATTGTGGATCCATCAAGATGGACTGTTCATATTCATCAATAATGTTGAATGATGAACAGGATCAGGATCATATGGATCACATCTATTATTGTCATAGCAGTTATGTGTCTTAGAGATACTTCTTGGTACAATTTGAATCATCAAACTCAGAAAAATAAACAGGAACAGGAAGTACCAACCTACATTTTTTCTGTTGCATTTCAGTCTGATGCTCTCGCAGTCAGCAGCAAGACATCATGGAGATTACAACTCTCAGCATTCGACTTTGTAAGTATTGATTCCACCAATCAAGCATACAGTTGTCACATACGTTTGATGCACAGAATTTTATTTGTCTCTTCAGTTTTGGTCTTCATGGTCATACAAGCTGACTGCAGTAACTTTACTGGTGAGTTAGAAGAAATATATACAGTATATCTTTACCAATATGAACAGGAATGTTTAGATTGTAAACAATCCTGTATTAATTTTGAAAAATCTTATTTTCTTCTATTAAGACAAGATGTTTTATTTAATTGCCGTTTTTCTTCACATATTTGTCTCAGGTGCAGTTTTTCCTCACATTGTTCCAAACAGACTTCAGTTCTTTGAATATGAGTCTGTCTCTGTACATTGTGAGGTAGATAACAACATCACTGAATGGAGAGTGAAGTGGAAATCCCATAAAATAAAGAACGCTTCCAAAACATCAACATCACCCTGCATAATTTATCCCACCTTTGAAAGTCACAGTGGAGAATACTGGTGTGAAACTGAAGGTGGAATAAAAAGTGAGGCCTTGAACATCACTATTACTGGTATGTCGAGTAAATATATACATATATATATATATATATGTATATATATATATATATATATATATATATATATATATATATATATATATATATATATATATATATATATATGTACATATATATATTTGATAGATAGATAGATACAGTTTTGTTTTAAAGTGTTGGTTTATAATACAGGGCTGGACCATTTTGGTTGTTTCAACACTTTTCACAAAAAAAAGAAGTCAGATCTTTTTATTCATATCATATCATAGTCAGATGTAATAATTTAAAATAATAACGAAGTATGAAGTATTTTTTTTTATCACACTTCTCAGCTGGTTCTGTAATCTTGGAAACCCCGACCCACCCTGTGAAGGAAGGAAATGAGGTGATCCTTAATTGTAAAAACAAGGAAACTCAGTCACAACACATAACTGACTTCTACAAAGATGGCGTCTCTCTCGGGACCTGGAATCAAAGCAGCATGACCATCAAAAATGTCTCCAAGTCTGATGAAGGACTCTACAAGTGCAGCATTGATGGAGCTGGAGAATCACCAGAGAGCTGGTTAGCTGTTATAAAACAACATCATCAAGGTGATTTATATATTGTTTTTTAAATATATAACTATTTTGTGTCATTTGTCTTTTTTCTGTTCCACTTTAATATTTTCATGTTCTTTCCAGCACCTTACAATAAGACTGATCTTTCACATGAAGTCCCTAAAATATCACATGATGAATTCCCTAAATGTGCTTTATTGGTGGCTCTGTTGTTGGTGGTGGTAATAGTCCTGGTTCTACATAAGAAGCACAAAGGTACAGAAAAGTTGTCTCCCACAAACAGATTGTAAATTCATTTCATTTTGCTGTTACAGTAGCACAGGGGTGTCGAACTCCAGGTCTCGAGGGCCGGTGTCCTGCAGGGTTTAGATCTCACCCTGGGTCAACACACTGGAATCAAATGATTAGTTCATTACCAGGCCTCTGGAGAACTTAAAGACATGTTGAGGAGGTAATTTAGCCATTTGAATCAGCTGTGTTGGATCAAGGACACATCTAAAACCTGCAGGACACCAGCTCTCGAAGCTGGAACTCCCTACCCCTGTAGTAGCAGAGAAGCAAATCTTTTGACTCACTGTACTAGATCAGATTGTTTTCTTCAAATGTATTAGCTGTCAATTTTTACTATTATATATCATTACATAAATATTCACTCATCCTCTTTACTACACTTGACGCTAAAGTCATGTATTTCAAACATGCATTTAGAAATGATGAGACTTCAATATACAGTGGAACCCCGACTTACGAATACCCCATTTAACGAAAAATTCAAGTTACGAAGGCACTGAACGGCAATACTTTTGCCTGTGTTATGGCAAAATGCCCGCGTAACGAAAATTTTTGACTTACGAAAGACCCTCGGGAATGAATTAATTTTGTAAGTTGGGGTTCCACTGTAATAATCATTTACTATACTAACTATACTATTGATAACAATGATTAGCATTGTGTGCATAGCATGAATGTTAAGGTATTTTTTGTGCCAAATATGAGTCCTCCGCACATTTTTGTTTTCTTTTTTAAATTTCAGTGCGACAAGACACCACTGACCTACATCAAGTGAAATATGCTGTGGGCAGAAAAGAAAGGAAGCAGAAAAGTAAATATTTTATGTAGTCATTTATATTTTACAAGGGCTTTAAATGATTAAAACAGTATATAAATAATGTGTGAACATGAGGCATCAGATTTTATCTTTAGTTTTTTTTGTTAGTTGGAGACAATTCAGATCATCCAGATGATGTCCTGTATGTCACTATTAAAAATCCCTGGAAGAAAAAAGGTAAAACACACACATACACACATACACACACACATATATATATATATATATATATATATATATATATATATATATATATATATATATATATATTGTATGATCTAACATGCATCTAGAAAAAAAGTGTTTCTTGATAAATTAACAGGTACCTTTGTTTCCAACACAGAAACAAAATTGTCCAGAGCAGACATGAATCCATGCTGTCAAGAGGGAACTGTCATCTATTCTTCAGTCAAGTGAGCCTCATACATAGTGTAGTTGTTGGACTTCTATTAAACCATGGCATAACATCACGCCCTGAAATCACACAACGTTGCTTGGAGTAATTTACTAACAGCAAATGAGAAAATGAAAAACAGAAAAATAAAAGACAAAATGATGATTGTTATTGTTGTTTTAAGCTTTGAAGAAAAAAAAATAGCCTCAACACTTTCTCATAAAGATAACACTTGGCACATTAAGGGTTTTTAATGTATTTTTGAAATTGATATTATGTTCCTATGTACTTTTTAAGAATGAAAGCTTTTCTGTATCTCTTTCTTCAGTCACTGTAATGTTAAAAAGCAACAATAATAAGGGAAAAATTAACAAGAAAGAAAGATATTTCTGATTTTTGTTTTTGTCTTGTTTTGATAGCAGTAATTAAAGTGTAAGGTTTTATTGAATACTAAAATTACAGGGTGGTGCTTGGAGTGGACTGAAATGAACTGACAATTTATTCCTATTGAAGCCTCAAAGACCAAAATTTCAGTAAGAACAAAAAGTACAGAAACCATTTGGAGAACCAAAGATATTTTAGTTCCAGTAAATAGTGTTTTACTATCATTTCCTCAAGTTCAAACAATGTCTTCTTTCAAAAAAGATCTCTTATCAATGTATGTTTCAGTGTAAAGAGTAACTTATGTCTATTGTTACACATACATACAAACGTTATACCAGGGGTCGGCAACCTGCGGCTCTTTAGTCCTTGTACTGCGGCTCCGGTTGGTTTTGGAAAATAAATTAGAAGTATTTAGCTGAAGTGTATTGTATTTGTGTTTAGTTCTAAATTGGAAGATTATTGTGATATTGAAATATAAAAATAATGTTATATTTTATTATTTGTCATCGCTCAAAATAAGCGTCACACTCGTGAAAGCCGGTATACCCGCAGAAACGCCGTGCATTTATCGAGACTTTAAACCCCAGGTAGGCCAATTATAGATCTTCGGATCCACATTATGTCAGCAGCTGTTCTCCACCGTGAACTATGTTAAAAACAAACACCGCTCACGCCTCACAGATGACAGCTTACAGTCCTGCGTAAAGATGAAACTGACTTCGTACAGCCCCGAGTTGCAGACGCTGTGCGCAGAGGTTCAGGAGCAGAAGTCCCATTGTAAACATATCACAGCAGACCCGACGATGTTTGCATGAACACGCTTTTCAGCATCTCTATATTGACCACTTTTCACACATGGTTGCTGTACGCATACAGCCGGCTGTAGCTTTTCAGCTCACAGCCCGACAACACAACAGCAGAGAGAACACAGACGTTAAGACAGCGAGGCGTGATTGCGGGTGCCGGTCAGGTGCGTCCGCCTCCCCTGCAGCGGTGCTGCAGACCACGCCCCGCCGCACGCATTAACCAGGTAAAATACATATTTAGGCAGAATTTTGCAAATATCTATTTTTCATCTTTCAGCAGCATAGTGCTTTTTTTCCCAATAATTTTTTAAAAGTCAGGTCAAGGCTCCAAAAGGCCAAAGGCGATATAAGGGTGTCGGCTCACAACAGTTTTTGTTTGCTATGGATCATTTTAGTTCAGCTGGATGTCTTTCCTTTTGTTATATTTCTTTAAGAGTTCAAAATGTGTTAATTACATAAATAAAATGTAATTTTCTCTGTAGCACTTCATGGATTTCATAAGCAACAGACCTTAATTGTTCACACAAAGCATAAAGGTAAAAAACAATATATACAGTGTTATCTTCATTTTAGATGTCAAAAAGTATTTGCGGCTCCCAGTGTTTTCTTTTGCGTGGAAACCGGGTCCAAATGGCTCTTTGGGTCTTAAAGGTTGCTGACCCCTGCATTATACCTTTGATGCTTTTTTTTTTTAGCACAGTTGCAAAGTGTGTGAGCAAGTGGGGCATCTGTCCTAGACCTTCCCACCCACACACACCTCCTCTATATTGTTCTCCGTCTCAGTCATGTTAGTGTCAGTTAAACCACTTTGTCTTACCTGCTCAGCTTGTTAACACAGCTGAAGATGCTTTGCATATGACCACAGGTTCTGGCTTTTTTGAATACATTTACTGTGGTTAGCTACTAATATAACAGCGCATTGCTTTTATATGTTTCCATTGACATATTAAACCACTGGCATCTCTTTAGATACCATGCTGATTCGGCAGGGTGTTTGTCTGAAACACACTCAAATATATTTCAACCCACAGTAACTGACACATGAACTGACACTAGACTGTAAAATTATCTTATTATAGTTCTCTTAAGCATTTATTAACTATAGCACAACAAAGCACTAAACATGTCAGTTTTTTTATCAGACAGTACAGGGTGGGGGAATTACAAAGTGCACCCTTTGTTTATGAACTACCACAACCTTTGATTTAATACTTAATTTTATGAACTTCAAAGGTCAAAACGTCTTGATGCATGCTCACTCATCCAAGTGACGCTACGTCCAGATAAACAAAATCAACCTTTAGTGAACTTTAAGGGTCATCGTGGTTCCCTCTAATGAGCCACTGTGGGAAGTTATATATATGCTTCGTGCAGTCCACTTATGCATGGGCCTGACAAAACACTTAAACAATTAGGTAGGTGAGGTAGCCCAGAAAGACATCAAAGCATAAGTGTTTTTGATTTTAAGTGGTATTTACAGATGCAGAAACAAATCTAACAGCCATCATGTTACTCTAGAAATTTTGAATGGTGTTACAGGTGATTATCTTTGACAAGTGTGATATGAGACCAGGCTGTAGTCAACAATCATCAAAACAAATTAGCAGTGATCAGAGAAGTTTGGGAAAAGTGTGTGGAGTTCCAGCCACTCATCTATATCCCAAGTACAAACATCACAGTATATGCTGAGCAGGATAAATTATGTTTTTTTGTTTCTCCTTAAAACTGTCATATGGAGGTGACAGGTAAAAGAGGCTTAAAATGACTAATCAATTAAATTATAGACGTTCTTTTTCTACACAGGACTCATAAATCATAAACATCTGTGTGGGAGAGTGTCATGGTCTGTGTGTGGCAGGCAGGAACGGAGGACCCAAAATGCAGACTCCAGGAGGCAAACATGAACTCAAACTCAGCTTTAACACTGCATGGCAGAAAAACTAAGCTCAGAATACAAAAATAACTAAACAGGCAGGCTGACCGAACACACAGGAAGGAATGATGGCTTACGAAATGGGACGGTCTAGCCTCCATCGCGCTGCTCGGGTTAACTAGAAACCATGATACTAACCACTGGATACGTTTCATACAGCATAGTTTGACAAAAATGAGGGAGAAATTGTTTTTGGTACAACTGTTTGTTTTTATATGAGCTTTGTTTGATTTGCAAAGTATCTGAGGCTGAGACCATGGGACTGTAAAAACATGATTGTTGGGCTTCATTTCCAGTGATGGGAATAACAGCGTTACAAGTAACGGCGTTACTTTTTTCAGTAACGAGTAATCTAATTACTATTCTATCGTTACAACGCCGTTACCGTTACTAACAAGAAAAAAACGGTGTGGTCACGTTACTATTTTTCAACAAACAGACGGTTGAAGGTGTCTTCAGCTTACTGCATCTTATATCAGTTGCACGGAAGTAGCTGTAAGTAATCTGGACGCTACAGCTTTAAGCAGCCGTGCGCTCCCGCGGGTGGCAATCACTTTCTGGCAAATGATCACTTTTTGGCACAACACCTGGAGCTAAGGGGGCAAAGCGATCACATGAGTGCTGCTGTTTGACTGAGGAAGAATAAAGTAGTCGTGGTAAGTCAATGACATGACCACATCAAGATGACAAAGTAACAAGGTGATATATACCAGTTTTTAAATTGTGTTGATAGGCCACATAAAACCAGAGTCATGATAAACAATATATACGCGGCGTTTTTTCCTCAATAGTTTCGTCACGTTTACTGTCTAAGGACAGCGCAGCAAGCACTCTCTGCTTATGAGCAAAAAAACAAAAAACAGTCCGTTCGTTTTGGTGGAAAAATGCACCATGTCGACCAATCAAATAATGATATGGCAACATGACATTTGGTTGTGTAAGTAGAGGGGGAAGTTTTAGGAGTGATGGCAAGAGAGAGAGAGAGAGAGAGAGAGAGAGAGAGAATTCTGTTCAAAATGTCATGATCATGGCAGTCCGTCCTCCCACCCCACCACCTCCCCCTTCTCTCTGTCTGTTTGCTCAGGTTTAGTTTGAGCAAACAGATTAAACCGTTGATCCTGCTATAGAAGGTTCAACAGTTTAATCTGTAGAAGACTATCATCTCATCTTAGCTTGCATTTGTTTTTATGTGGAAATGAGGAAGTAGCGCCATGTTACAGCCGGAGCATCACATTATGTGCAAAGAGAAAATATATAAAAGCATGTGATGGGTGAAGAACACATCACATTCTTGGACAGTCTCGGTCGTTGTGTCCTTGGGCAAGTCACTTCACCCGTTGCCTACTGGTGGCGGTCAGAGGGCCCGGTGGCGCCAGTGTCCGGCAGCCTCGCCTCTGTCAGTGCGCACCAGGGTGGCTGTGGCTACACTGTAGCTTGCCATCACCAGTGTGTGAATGTGTATGTGAATGGGTGGATGACTGAATATGTAAAGTGCTTTGGGGTCCTTAGGGACTAGTAAAACGCTATACAAATACAGGCCATTTACCATTAACACATCTGTAGTTTTGATTTGGTGCTATAGAAATAGAATAGAATAGAACTGAATTTCCAAACCGAGCTGGTTAGGACAGGCTTCACTGTCCCACCAGGAGAGCTGCAGGAGGTGGCTGGAGAGAGGGAGGTGTGGGGATGTCTGCTTAGACTCTCTGTGTCTGGAGGAGAGTGAGTCCACGGTGAAGATACTGACAGCTGCTGATGAATGATTAGTGAAAACTGAAATGCTGACAGGAAGTCGTCTTCACTCTGTAAGATAATTCTTCTACAGCTGATTTCTAAGTGATAACTGATCGCTAATCTCTGTCTGTCTCACTTCCTACAAGCAGCTAAATCAGTCGCTCTTTTCAGCAGAGACATGGATCCATTATTAACTTTTAGATTTGCTTGTTTGTATTCATGGCTCCTATAATGTTTGTGTTGGACTCTTTTTTATTCTTTGATTTATTTATCAAACATACTTTCCATGATTTGTGATTTATTTGCTGCTGCAGTTATAGAACTGATACCTGTATTTGTGGAGGAAAAGCCAGTGAAAGTTACAAAGAAGAACTGGGGGAATGAAACTAAGATGAAACTGCAGACAACAGTGCAGTTTAAGGTGCGTAAAAATGTCAAAATTAAGGTTTTTTAGTGATTATCAGGCTAAAAGGTATAGTTTTACCATACAATATTACAGATAAATCCCAAAAATCAAATGGTTCTCTGTGAACAATGTTTGGCAACAGTTTGGAGGATGAATGAGCTTTTAACAGGAAGAGACGACCAACTGAACCAGGCTCAGGGAGGGACTGCTATCTGCTGTGATTGGCTGGAGCGTGTGAGGATAAAAAAAGAAAAGAGCATAACAGAGAACAAAAAACAGAACAAAACATACAAAAGCGAAAAGAGAGGAGTGGAGCACTCAGTGCATCATGGGAAGTCCACTGCAGCCTAAACCAAATAGATGGTCCAAGGTTACCTGATCGAGCCCCACCTACCTGCAGGTTCATACAATTTAAAATCAGCACAGCGCACCCAGCGCTGCTCCCGACAGGGAAAACTAATTCTGCAGGGGAGACCTACCTTGGCACTTGTGCAGGTGAAGCCAAAGGGAAGATATGCTTCACCATATTTTCTAGTCTTTGGCTTGCAGTGAAGTTGGTTTGGAAACATATTTGGCGATGCTTCATCTCCTGCTTTGCGTTTGTGTGGGAGCCCCGTCAAAAACCTGTCCATCATGCTAGCAGTGTCCATGCAGTTATTTTTTTCTTTTTCTTTTTTTTTTTTGCAATGGCCCACACTTTGGGAACCTCTGGATTAGATAGACCCTGGGGCAGAGCCAGGACATGATGAAGAGATTATGTCTCCCGACTGGTTTGGAAAGGCTTCACTGTCCCACCAGGAGAGCTGCAGGAGGTGGCTGGAGAGAGGGAGGTGTGGGGATGTCTACAGGAAACATTTTAAAAACCTTCTCAGTGGCATCAGTGAATTTCCTTCACTCTTAAAATGCAGATGACATGTGAGTAACTTATGAAAACAAAGGGCAGAACAGGAGTACATTTGATAAAATCCTGTCACGGGGACCCCAGTGAATAAAAAAGAGGAGTTTCACAGAAATCAGTATCACAAGATAAAACCATTAAATTAAGTCCCTGCCAACATGTGCCAAGAACATAAGTTATGCTGTGAATTTTCATCACATTCATTACACTTAATTTATAAATCCATTCAACCCACTCTCCTCTTTCTGCAAACTACCATTTTATTCCACACACGCACACACAAGTAAACTATTACATGATCAGCTGACTTCTTCCATTGTTCTGAAAAACTTGTCATAAGTCCTACAGCCACTACAGGGACTTATTGTGTGTCTTTTGTTGATAAGGGGAACTGGCTCAAAGGACTGATGCTGATATTTTTCTTAGAAACAAAGTCTCCACATTTAATGTGGGTTAAGACCAGATTATCTGCACTTTCACATTTCAACAAATCAATATAAATCCCTCACATGCTGCATGTCTTGTCAATGGGTTGATAGATATCATCTGACTAGCGCACAAATACAGACTATTAGTGCCTGTATGTGCTTGTCCGACTACATCTTTTGGCCACATTAATGACTTTATACATTAATTTCTTGCGAATAATATAATTATGCATCTCGGTCAAAAACTGAGATCTACTGGGATTTTACCACACAATCATCCATGTAGATTACAGAGAATATTCCAAAAGAGGAAATTCCAGTCAGAGGCAGTTCTGTGGTTGAAAATGGAAATTATTTATGTCAGAGGTCAAAAGAGAGAAGCCAGACTGCTTCAAAATAATGGGAACTCAACAACTTGTTGCAAGAAAAGTACAGCAACAAAAGACATGCTGAAAAACTTTAGATTTCCCATGATGCACCATGGCAGCATAACTAAGAGAGAATCCAGGGTAATCTGATCCAGACATAACTGTAAGCTTTATCAAAACGTTTTTAGCCTAATCTTAAATGTAGAGAGGGTGTCTGTCATTCAAATCCAAACTAGGAGCTGGTTCCCTATAAGAGGGGCCTGAAAGCTGAAGGCTCGGCCTCCCAGTATGAATTGAAAATATAAACAGTTTGTGAAAACGACATTCAAAGAAAAGCTGCAGTGAATGGCATGATTTAATTGCAGTGGTCGGTGAGGATGTTTTTTCAGGTTCATGTTATATTTCACTTGCTGTTCCCTGTGAAAAACGTTTATTGATTACTGAAGAAAAGATGACTGATTGTTTTAGTTCTCTGCAAAAATGTGAAGGGGATCTTCCCTCCAATCCAGTAGATGTCTGTTTAAATATTGTAGGATTCAATTCAATTCAATTCAATTTTATTTATATAGCGCCAAATCACAACAAAAGTCGCCTCAAGGCGCTTTATATTGGATGTTGTTCTTATTATTGGTAGGGAAGATACACATTTTTTTTCTTACAACGAGTGACTTTTTTTTAACATAACAAAACTTGCAACCAGATATTTTTTTGCCAATCACCAATTGGCATCTCTAAAGTTCTGATTATGCACCTTTTGGACTGTTTGATTTGTGAGAAGACATCATGACACCTTTACAATTTTCTAACAGCTGAGTGGACCAAAACAGAAGTACAAGATGTGTGTGTAGCTTAAGAAAAGCAGATGTGGTCTGTCTGGTAAGTCACGTAATGACTGTCGATTTAAGAGTAAGCAGCTTATTTAAGTCTAACAGTGAAACCTCTGCCTATCATCTTTGGTGTGTCTATGCAGGACACTATGATTAGGAAGGGGCACATTTTTATTTCCAGAAACACAAATGGGGTCACATATTGTTTACACACATTTTGGAATGAAGGATGCTATAACATTGGAATCTATATATCTATCTAGTGGCTTCAGATCCAGTGAGCAACTGCAGATAATGAGTGTAATAAGTGTTTGCTGTTGTCCTTTTAATCAACTTATTAATATGTGTTTCTTGTTTTTTTGCAGCCATATGTGAGCACACCTTCTGTTTGATCTACAGGAAGTCACCTTGACCATATCTGCATGGCTAAATACACTAATTTGCTTCCATGAGATTAGATGTTTAGATATTTGTTTTAAAGATATGCTGAACAGGTGCACCTTATGAAATGGCAGTTTAAAGCTATGATAACTATAATACAATATAATAAAATGAATGCCACAGAAAAACATAAGAACAGTCTGAGTATTCTGAGGACCTCACAAAGAAATCTGTACAAACTTGAACAAAAACACTGTATTTATAAACATGTGAAAAAGAATTTGGAAAAGTCCTTGAGCTTAATCATATTTTTATAACTGTAAAACTGCTGAATTTTCATGTCAATCAAAAGTAGTTTTTTGGGGGTTTTTTTCTTTTATGTAAACCTTTATAAGATTAAGGTTACATGTATAATGTTACATGAACAAGTCAGGTGACCTCTTCATACTTCAAACCCAGTAAAATTTAGGACCAGGTGTCCCAGTAAAATCTTTTTTACGTCTACTTTTGTGATGCTTACTGTTTGATACCTCAGTTCTATAAATCTTAACTTGACCTTGGTGCTCAATGATGTGTCAGTAAAAACTTTCATCTCAGCCACAGAGTATCATCATCCTCTTGTGCTGTACTTTATCAGGTTCAAAGTTCATTTGGTCAGAAAAATGAGCAATAATATATTTTTTATCTTCTGAGAAGTGTAAAATTGCTCAGCGACAGCAGAGTGCAGAGTGGAACTGCATGTAAATATTCACATGAAAAAGTAGGGTGAATTTCTGGACAGTTTTATCTCAGGTTTAATGATTTTATATCAGGTTGAATCTTCTATGAAAGCTGTTGTTTCCCACCAGCCCAAGTAGCCCAAGTGCAATTTGATGAATAAATAAATACTTTTTCTTCCCCCAAACAGTTGCTGCTGCGAATAGCTTGAGTCAGGATCACATATTTTACATTATTATTGTCATAGCAGTTATGTGTCTTAGAGATACTTCTTGGTACAATTTGAATCATCAAACTCAGAAAAAAAAAAAACAGGAACAGGAAGTACCAACCTACATTTTTTCTGTTGCATTTCAGTCTGATGCTCTCGCAGTCAGCAGCAAGACATGATGGAGATTACAACTCTCAGCATTCGACTTTGTAAGTATTGATTCCACCAATCAAGCATACAGTTGTCACATATGTTTGATGCACAGAATTTCATTTGTCTCTTCAGTTTTGGTCTTCATGGTCATACAAGCTGACTGCAGTAACTTTGCTGGTGAGTTAGAAGAAATATTTACAGTATATCATTACTAATATGAACAGGAATGTTTAGATTGCTAACAATCCTGTAATACTGAGAATAATTTTTAATGACAAAACGTTGTAAAGTGAATTTAAAACAAGCTTCCTTCAAAAGCGTTTGAAGCTTTGAAACTATTAATTATTTGCATTTATTTTGACAGATCCAGATCCTGCCAGTATAAATCTTCACTGGTTGACAGTCTAGCAAATTTAGCGCTTTTTCGTTTTGTAATAGTTATGAATTCTGAAAAAATTTATTGTCTTCTCTTAAGGCGAGATAATTTATTTAATTGCCTTCTGTCTCCACATATTTGTCTCAGGTGCAGTTTTTCCTCGAATTGTTCCAAACAGACTTCAGTTCTTTGAAAATGAGTCTGTGTCTGTACATTGTGAGGTAGATAACAACATCACTGAATGGAGCGTGAAGTGGAAATCCCATAAAATAAAGAACGCTTCCTACACATCAACATCACCCTGCAAAATTTATCCCACCTTTGAAAGTCACAGTGGAGAATACTGGTGTGAAACTGAAGATGGAATAAAAAGTGAGGCCCTGAACATCACTATTACTGGTATGTCGAGTAAGTCATAAATCTATCTATCTATATATATATACATATAAAGTTTAGTTTTAAAGTGTTACCTTGTATGACTGGACTCAGTCATAGTAAGCATAGTTTATAATACAGGGCTGGACCATTTTGGTTGTTTCAACACTTTTCACAAAAAAAGAAGTCAGATTTTTTATTATCATAGTCAGATGTAATAATTTAAAATAATAACGAAGTATGAAGTATTTTTTTATCACACATCTCAGCTGGTTCTGTAATCTTGGAAACCCCGACCCACCCTGTGAAGGAGGGAAATGAGGTGAACCTTAATTGTAAAAACAAGGAAACTCAGTCAGAACAGATA
Organism: Oreochromis aureus; assembly: GCF_013358895.1. NCBI lineage: Eukaryota > Metazoa > Chordata > Actinopteri > Cichliformes > Cichlidae > Oreochromis > Oreochromis aureus. The sequence goes on along the minus strand of NC_052944.1, from coordinate 51,715,525 downwards.
AATGACTTCTACAAAGATGGTGTTTCTCTCGGGACCTGGAATCAAAGCAGCATGACCATCAAAAATGTCTCCAAGTCTGATGAAGGACTCTACAAGCGCAGCATTGATGGAGCTGGAGAATCACCAGAGAGCTGGTTAGCTGTTCTAAAACAACATCATCAAGGTGATTTAAATATTGTTTTTTAACCTCCTAGGACCTGGCGTCCACATATGTGGACATCACATTTTGGGTTATTTAGACCAAAATACTCAATTTTGCTCTACAAGCGCTTGATATCCACATATGAGGACATTATACTGCTACTGTTCTATTAAAATTTTAAACAAATATCCTCATATTTGACTCTTATTTTTCTTAAAAACAAAAATAAGGTAAAAAAAAAAAATCTGGTAATTCTTTGTTTTTACATTCATCGGGCTCCAATGTGACCAAATATCAAAGAGAAATTAAAAATGCATGCTGTGGAAGAGTTCGGGTCTTAGGAGGTTAAATATATCCCTATTTTGTGTCATTTGTCTTTTTTCTGTTCCACTTTAATATTTTTGTGTTCTTTCCAGCACCTTACAATGAGACTGATCTTTCACTTGAAGTCCCTAAAATTCCACATGATAAACTCCCTAAAAACCACATTCTGCTTTGGATTGTCATCTGTGCTTTATTGGTGGCTCTGTTGGTGGTGGTAATAGTCCTGGTTCTACATAAGAAGCACAAAGGTACAGAAAAGTTGTCTCCCACAAACCAATTGTAAATTCATTTCATTTTGCTGTTACAGTAGCACAGGGGTGTCGAACTCCAGGCCTCGAGGGCCGGTGTCCTGCAGGGTTTAGATCTCACCCTGGTTCAACACACTGGAATCAAATGATTAGTTCATTAGCAGGCCTCTGGAGAACTTCACATATTAAAAAAGTTAAAAGCACAGATCTAAAGAAGGGTACAGAAAAAAAAATTTCTCCAGACATGAGACATCCTTGTTGATAATCTGCACCAGCTTGCTCTAGACCAAAGACTAGGGAAAAGGTTTGTCTTCCAACAGGACAATGACTCTAAGTACAGAGCCAAGACAATATAGCAGTGGCTTTAGGACCACTCTGTGAATGTCCTTTTGTGGCCTGGCCAGAGGCCCAGACTTGAACATGATTGAACATTTCTGGAGAGATCTAAAAATGACTGTGCACATGATGCTCCCCATCCAACCTGACAGAGCTTAAGAGGTTCTACAAAGATGAATATGAGAAGTGAGGGAAGGTAGTCAGAACTGAGGGGATCTCACTACCAGAAGGAAACACTGCAGACACTGAGGACAGCTGCAAGTACCTGGGGATCCTCTGGGCAAATGGGAATGACGCAGAGGCTGCCAGGAAACCCGCAACCACCAAATAACTGCAGAGGCTCGGCCAGTCCAGAGGAGTCAGCTGAATGGGAAGAACAAGATCTGGACTATCAACACCTATGCCCTGCCAGTGATCAGGTACCCTGCTGGGATAATAAGCTGGCCAAAGGAGGAGATAGAAGCCACTGAAAAAGACAAGGAAGCCCCTGACCATGCATGGAGGGTTTTACCCCAAATCCAGCACCCTGAGGCTGTACGCTAAGCAAAAGGTGCAGTGACCCTGAAGTTGGGTGAGTAGCTCCAGCAGATCCCAGGAACAACATTGGAGATCTCTGTCCAGAAGAGCACAGCCCTAGGAACAGCTAAGATACTGCGCAGGACTCTCAAGCTCCCAGGCCTCTGGTAGAGAACCCCAGCTTGGGGGATAGACTGCCCACAGGGGAAATTTTTCATATATATATTATATATATTTCCCCTCTCGCCCCTTGGAAAGCTCGGTCATTCTCCACAGAAGCAGTATAATGTCCTCGTAAGTGGATATCAGGCCCTTGTAGAGCAAAATTGAGTATTTTGGTCTAAATAACCCAAAATGTGATGTCCACATATGCGGACGCCAGGTCCTAGGAGGTTAAAATACAAAATATGAGTAACTGTATTCAGTTACAGTTACAGTTTAAAAAGGTGGTATTCAGAATACAGTTACTTTGTTGAAATACAGGGATTACACGGTGGTATTTTCCTGTTGGTGTGTGAATGTGTGTGTGAATGGGTGAATGACTGAATGTGTAAAGCGCTTTGGGGTCCTTAGGGACTAGAAAAGTGCTATACAAACACAAGCCATTTACCATTTCATATGTTAGGCTATGCGCTCTCTATTTTTTCGTAATTCCACTCCAACACAGAACTGAAAGTGTCCAGGGAACACATCGAGACTGTAATCTATTCTCCAGTGAATTGAGGCTCATGCATCCGTCCGCTACATTTTCCCTGCTCTCTTTCTTACTGATGGATTTTTTTTCTTTGGTTTTTCAGTATCAGCCTGTTTTTCATCAGTAGAAGGTTCACACTCATGTGAAGACAACACAGGTGAGAAACTGCATCCTTGTTCAGTGGACACAAAATAAACAAAAAAATATAAATAAAATAAAGTCTGGATGCTCAGTCTTAGGCCACAATCATATAAAAACTTAAATTACCCATAGAGTCATTCTCTGTAACATCAGACAAATTGCGAAGTTCCCAATGAGTTGATTTCCTTCCACAGTAACTTTAACAGTGCATCCTGAAAATATTCACAGTGCTTCTCTTGTGCCACATTTTGTCACGTTACCTATGGGCAGAAATCTGTGCCATCAGAAACTGAATTTGAATAAGTTAAATTTGAATTTGAATTGCTCAGATTGAATCTGAATTATAACTTGAATAAATGCTTTTGAAACTGAATTTGAATTAGTCTAATTTGAAACTGAATTTATGGTTTGAAAATGATCATCACTAAATTGAAATTGAATTTTATATATTGAAAATGAATTCATTTGCTTTGAAACTGCATTTTATCCTTTAAAAAATTCAGCTCTCCAATAATTTCAGTTTCACTCTCACCATTCAGTTTCAGTTCTACAATTCAATTTCAGTTCCAAAATTCAGTTTTTTGGGACTTACATCCGGTTCCGGTTCAAGAGTAAACGAGCGCAGATTAATAGAACTACGTTTTACTAGCGGACTGAAAGTGTTACTGACGGGAATCCACAGCATCTTGAGCTGAATTAGGACTTCAGAAGTCATTCGTCATGTTGAATGACCAGCGGATAAACTCTCAGGTTGGTAATAAATGTATTACATGTATAAGAACAAGCGTCATGTTAACAATTGATAGCCGTACAGTAACTTTTATGCTTATTGTAGCTGTTAGCTAAAAACGCTAATTTAGCCTAGTTTGCCCTGGATTTAGCTTTGACAAACAAATATGATCGACTGTTTCTAGTAGAATTCCAAAGTTGTCATCTTGTACCCTGTCAGAGCCCTGTATGCTTGCAGAGACCCCTGCAGTAGGGAAACATGCAAAACGGTGTCCAAACCTTTGTATTTGAGCTTTATTTATGTCTTATACAGCATCCCAACTCTTTAGCTAACTTAATAACTTTAGCTAAAGTGAATAGTTAGTCTAATTCATTAGTGCAGCATTACTGGATCACCTCTGTTTGAAGTGATATGATATGTGACTATCACTGTGTTTAACTATCATAATAATTCTTAGGGTACTGAGTGCATGCTTAATTAGTTGGGTTTTTTTTTTAAACATACTGCTCCATTGCTATGTTTGACAGGCTGAAGTTGTCGGGTCACCTCCTAAATCGACCGTCTTTTACAGGTGTTTTGTGCCAGAAATGGAGTGTCCACTGAAGACTGAAGATACTGAATCTCTACGCCTTGCCATTGATCCCTCCTGTGCCTTCATCTAGACAAGAGACATTAACTTAACCACTCTCACATGCTCTGTACCTACATCACCTTCCCTGACAGTCGTAGCTTGGCTCATCTGAGGGTGAAATTATAAGAATGTGTTATTTTGCAAAGTGCTCTCTAGGGTTCCTAAATAAAATATGGCATTGAGGTCATTTCTTTTGAATTAATCCCTTCTTCTGAAATATAAGAACCTCTCCTGGTTTTAATGGCACTTTCTGTTCCTTACTTCATGTTCCACTCCCAACCCCAAATAGATGCTGACACAGTAACATGGAAGAGGGAAAGAAGCTGGAAAGGACTACTACAAATAAACCTAATGCCTAACAATGAAAAATGTAAAATAAGAACAATAATAATAATAAAGATAAAAGATGAAGTAACAAGTTTTTAGTTTTTTGTTTATTCCAAATGATCATCCAGATGTCTGTGACATGTGATGACAAACACCATAATGGAAGGCCTTTGTCATCACATGCTTAAACTCATATTTTTGCATATGCTGAACAGGCAGGCAGACATGCTGTAACTGTGGGGTAGAAAACTGCATGAACACCATACAGCAGGGGTCTCAAACTCCAGTCCTCGAGGGCCGCTGTCCTGCAACTTTTCCATGTGTCCCTGTTGCAACACATCTAGTAGGTCATTAGCAAGAGTATAGAACTTGAATGCATGCTGAGTTGGCAATTTAGCCATTTGATTCATGTTACAGCAGCTCATGAGTGAATGAACATGGTGCAATAAAAGTATATGTTTCCAAATACATATATTTACTTAAATTTACTTGAGTAGGTAGGGTTAGGGGTTGCCACCTCAGCATGCAGTCAAGTTCTATACTCTTGCTAATGACCTACTAATTGTATTCAGGTGTGTTGCACCAGGGACACATGGAAAGGTTGCATGACACCGGCCCTCAAGGACTGGAGTTTGAGACCCCTGTCATACGGAATATGACAGGTGTGGTTGAACTGCATGAAGACTGAAGTTTCTCTTCTGGCAGGACAGGAATGTAGCCTTGTCCTGTGAGCCACCGTAAGGATGTACTTAGAGTAGAACTGGAGTGTCACCGGCCTCAGGCTCTTCACCTTTTCAAAGACAAAGCAGTCATTTAGATAAAATATTAGATATTGTTTACCTGAGGATCTGACACAGACTGATTCATGTTCTACACAGTTCTGACAAGTTCATAGAAATTTCTGTTCAATTAGAACCAAGTATTTGAGGTGATGATTGTAATTTTTATACAATTGTTGTAATTTGTATTTTAACAATATTTTGATTGATGTTTTGTTCCCTTCACAATATTATACTTTAATATATAATATTGTAAAGGAAAAAAAAAAACATCAATCAAAAAATTGTTCTCTTTTTTATTCAGGCTACTTACATTTATTTTTGGGCTACCAAAAACTGAAGAGTGCCTGCCCGAAGGGCTACCAGAGATTTTGAAATTTTGCGAGCCCCGACTTAGAGTAAAACTGGACTGTCACCGGCCTCAGGCTCTTCACCTTTTCCTTTTCAAAGACAAAGCAGTCATTTAGATAAAATATTAGATATTGTTTACCTGTAAATGCACAAAGAGAATTTAGAAATGTAATTATTGTCAAGAGTGAAAAAGCACTGATAGTGTAATCTACAGCTGTGGCCAAACGTTTAGAGAATGAGAAGTGTTGTTTATTTACAAAGTTTGCTGTTTCAGTGATAGTTGTATATCATATCATATCACTTCAAACAGAGGTGATCCAGTAACGCTGCACTAATGAATAAGACTAACTATTCACTTTAGCTAAAGTTATTAAATTAGCTAAAGAGTTGGGATGCTGTGTAAGACATAAATAAAGCTCAAATACAAAGGTTTGGACACTGTTTTGCATGTTTCCCTACTGTAGGGGTCTCTGTAAGCATACAGGGCTCTGACAGGGTACAAGATGACAACTTTGGAATTCTACTAGAAACAGTCGATCATATTTGTTTGTCAAAGCTAAATCCAGGGCAAACTAGGCTAAATTAGCGTTTTTAGCTAACAGCTACAATAAGCATAAAAGTTACTGTACGGCTATCAATTGTTAACATGACGCTTGTTCTTATACATGTAATACATTTATTACCAACCTGAGAGTTTATCCGCTGGTCATTCGACATGACGAATGACTTCTGAAGTCTTAATTCAGCTCAAGATGCTGTGGATTCCCGTCAGTAACACTTTCAGTCCGCTAGCAAAACGTAGTTCTATTAATCTGCGCTCGTTTACTCTTGAACCGGAACCGGATGTAAGTTCCAAAAAACTGAATTTTGGAACTGAAATTGAATTGTAGAACTGAAACTGAATGGTGAGAGTGAAACTGAAATTATTGGAGAGCTGAATTTTTAAAGGATAAAATGCAGTTTCAAAGCAAATGAATTCATTTTCAATATATAAAATTCAATTTCAATTTAGTGATGATCATTTTCAAACCATAAATTCAATTTCAAATTAGATTAATTCAAATTCAGTTTTCAAAAGCATTTATTCAAGTTACAATTCAGATTCAATCTGAGCAATTCAAATTCAAATTTAACTTATTCAAATTCAGTTTCTGATGGCACAGATTTCTGCCCATACGTTACACCCTTATTTCAAAATTGATTAAATTAATTTTCACCTCGAAATTCTACACCCAACACTCCATAATGACAATGTTAATTAACCACCCCCCCCAAAAAAATAAAATAAAAAAAATTAACAGGTTACGTCTGTTTGTAGACCTCAAAGACAGAGTTGTATATAAGCACAGATCAAGCGTACAGAAAAAAAAAAATCTACAGAAACGTCCTTGTTGATCACTTCTAGACCAAAGTTATTGTCTGACATTCAAGCTCCTGATAAAGATGCCTTATATAACCATCATATTTTAACCATGATATATACTGTGTCCATGAAATGCATGTTACATTTTCATAACGCCCCCCCCCCCCCCTTTTTTTTATTTTTAAACATTTCAGTCTTGCAAGAGGAGTACACTCAAGTGTCATATACCATTGTACAGAAAGGTAAACTCTATGAGTGAATATTTTGTGAGGGTTTTAAAAATTAAAGTACATAAATGAAAGCATGTGAGAAAACTCTTTGAAAGTTTTGTATTATGTTGTTAGATGAAGACAATTGAGTTGTTATTGCGAGCAACCACAACTACTGCTCTGTGTGTGTATATATACTCTATAAATACAAACATTTATGGAGAAAAAATAGATTTTTAATTTGATACATTTGTTTCCAACACAGAACTGAAAGTGTCCAGACAACGCATCGAAACTGTGATATATTCTTCAGTGAATTGAGGCTCATCCTATCCTGCTTATCCATTATAGGGTCACAGGGGATGGAGCCTATTCTCGTGTCATAGGTCAGGAGGTGGGGTACACCTGGACAGGTCACCAGTCTGTCGCAGAGTTAACATATAGAGTCAGAAAACCATTCACACTCACATTCACACCTGTGGGGAATTTAGAAGCATCAATGAACCTAACCCTACTAACTGACTGACTGACTGACTGAGGCTCATACATTTTTTATTTGCAGGACTTTCCTTTGCTGGACTATTAAACATTAACAGTTATTATCCTGTAAATATACCTTTCTTCTTTTTTGTTTTTGTTTTCTTTTATTTTTTTCCTGTAAAATGGCACATTTACATTCTTTTGTATGTATTTTAAATTCATATTGTCTGCTTTTGTACTTTTTAAACTGTCAGCTTTTCTGTTTTTTTCTGAAATCACTATAATTTATAAAACCACAATAATAAAGGAACAATAAGTAAATAAAGAACTCTTTTTTTTAGCAGTCAGTGTCTGGTGTTGTTGGACAACACTGAAGTCACAGGAAGGTGTTTGGAGTGGACTGAAATGAAATTTGCTGAAGATTAATTCCTGTGGACCATAATTGCAAGAAATACAGACAGTACAGAAACCAGCTGGAGAGCCAAGGATATTCAAGTTCTAACACAAATAAAGTTGTACTCTCGTTTCCTCACGCTCAAACAATGAGTTCTTCTATCTAAAACGACCATAATGAACGTATGCTTCAGTGGCAAAGAGCAGATTGTGCCTATTATTACACATACAAACATAGATTCATCATATCCGCCACCCACTGTCTCTATATTGGTCTCTGTCTTAGTCACATTGTTGGTGTCAGTTAAACCACCTTGTGTTACCTGCTCGGTCTGTTACCACGTCTGAAGATGGTGTTCAAATAAACACAGATGCTGCTTCTTTTTAAACGCATTCACTGTGGTTAGCAACCAACATGACAGCACACTGCTGCTTTATGTTCCCATTAACATATTAAACCACTGACATAACCCTCACTAATGCAGCACTGTGTATTTCTGAAAACCACACGCTCAAATTAAGTTCAACTCAAGATAGCTGAAACATGAACTGACACTAAAACTTTCCATCTGTTTTATGATAGTTCAGTTAAGCATTTATTAAGCATTTATATTTTTACCATTTAGAATGAAAATGAAACTGAAATGGCATAGTGTTCCCCTCCTTCCCCTTCCAGAGATGCAGCACATGAGCTTCCTTGAGTTTCTTTCCTAACTGAACATGAACCAAGTAACACGAATTTCAGATTTACTCAGTGCGGTTAATCTAGCGGGTGTGCTTCAATTATGCTTCAGTAAGAAACATTGTTATCCTTGCAATGTGATGCTCAGTTAGTAACCGTTAGGTTTATATTGTTGGATTGTCATTTGTGTCGGTAAAATCGGTATAATCTGATCCTTAGCAGGCTGCAAAGACTCTGTGTGCCTCCCAGAGCACTCTGGCAAACACACACATCCTAAGGTCATGAGAGAGGTCGTACCTTCTCTTACTGATTTATCGTATAGGAGGACACCTACTCTGTATCTGCTTAAGTATACGAGCTTTTTGTTTAGATGAACTGCTGGACTCCTGGCACTAGCTTTGGGGAGTCTTCACAGGGTCACAAGACTTGTGTCTTGCTTTGCTGTTGTAGTAAAATTGTCTTGTTCCAGCGAGGGGTTTGTGCTAGACAGACCCATCGACCCCTATCTGCTGAGTGATGCTTTCACTGAGCTTCGATACCATTGTAGGAAATTTCTGCATCAGCTTCTGAATGAATTCATCCGTCTCAGAGTTGATCGTCTGTAAAAAATAAAGACAGACAGATGTTGATGTTTCTGCACTTTGTTGATAAAAGTGACAAAATTATTGAAGCTTCACACTGTGAGCAACATGTTTCCAACCATCGTGTCCTCTTACTCAATCTGATTGGTGTTTTTTTAATGATGCAGACTTTATACAGTAACATATAAAGAAAATAAATTATTTTAATTACTATCACAAATCTATAAAAGCTAAAGTCACTTCATGTCTTCAGCCCTTTATTTAAACACGCCTACCTACGGTTGGTGCTACTCTGCTCCAGCTTATGACACTCAACCACACAAACCCCGCCCCACAAAACATGGAGGTCTCAAATACTCTAAAGTCTGACAGCACATTTATTTTTACTGTCAGTTTAAGGTTTATAGAGTAATGATGAATTTAAACATAACCACAGCTTTTACAAGGATACAGTAACGTATCTTTAATGAAACGAACATGTCAATATTCTCACTCTTGTCTTTGTCTCTTCACACACAGTTAATCACATCAAACGTAACAATAAAACAGAAGCAAGCAAACAAAGGAGGTGACTGTGTTCATTTACTGAGATCAACAGTTTGCATATCAGAAATTATTTTTCTCATATTTTAGACCTTTAGATTCATGTATGTATATAGTGCAGTGTGATCGTGAGTAAATACTGATGTTCACGATTATACTACTCAGAAGTTGAGTCGGCAAAATCAAAAAGTATATAATGGAAAGACAAACCTGCTGATTTTTGGACTCCAAAGGATTCTTCAGTTTCTCTGCTGCTTCTTTCACCTCATTGAGCTTTTTCCTGATTTCAGTTTTCTTCTCTGACTGCAGGTGAAATGTTACATGAAGAAAGAGCAGAAAGAAGAAATGTTCATGTTTAAGACACAATAATGAAACAACCAGAGTCACATTAATGCTGTATTATGTAAATATAAGGGAGCTGATGTAGCATGATGTTAACAACATTAAGTGTTGTGCGATGATGTCAACAATCTTGCAGTGGTAGGATTTCAAAGTTGTGTTTGGTTAATGACACAGAAACTGCTGCTGGACAAAACTGCAGGAATATAAGTGCACAGGTCTGTGATCATTGGGAGGATGACAGCATCACATATGTCCATGTTTACCTCTGTGTGCTGAGAGATGATTTTACTGACCTTTGAGTCCAGTGTAAGAAATGTTTCCATCAGCTTCTGAATGAATTCATTCTTCTCTATCTCAGATTTGATCATCTGTCAGAAAGAAACACAGATGTTGATATTTCTGCAGAACTTTGTTGATAAAAGTGACAAAATTATTAAAGCTCCACACTGTGAGCAACATGTTTCCAACCATCGTGTCCTCTTACTCAATAATGGATTGCATTTATATAGTGCTGTACAATTCCACTATTCATTCACTCTCACATTCACACACTGGTGAAGGCAAGCTACAGTTGTCTGTCTTGGGGCAGACTGAGAGAAGCGAGGCTGCCATATCGCACCATCGGCCCCTCTGGCCAACACCATTAGGCGGTAGGTGAAGTGTCTTGCCCAAGGACACAACAACCGAGACATACAGAGCAGGGGATCAAACCAGCAACCTTCCGGTTACAAGATGAGCTTCCCAACCCCCTGAGCCGCAGTCGCCCAATCAATCTGATTGGTGTGTGTGTGTGGTTTTTTTTATGATACAGACTGTACAGAGTAAAATATAAAGAAAGTAAATTATTTGAAATATAGTCACAAACACAAGAAAACTATACATCCATTCTCTACCGCTTATCCATCCCAGGGTCGAGGGGGGGCTGGAGTCTATGCCAGCTGTCTTAGGGTGAGAGGCAGGGTACACCCTGCACAGGTCGCCAGTCTGTGCAGGGCTAACACATAGACACAGACAACCATTGGCACCCACACTGTGGGAGGAAGCCAGAGTACCCAGAGAGAACCCACGCAATCACGGTGGTTAGCACTGTTGCCGCACAGCAAGAAGGTCCTGAGTCCAATTCCACCATGAGGCCGGGGTCTTTCTGTGTCGGGTTTGCATGTTCTCCCCATGTTCTCTCTGGGTACTTCTTCCTACATGTCAAACCACACAAACCCCACCCCACAAAAAATGGAGGTCTCATATTCTCTAAAATCTGATAGCACATTTATTGTTGCTGTCAGTTTAAGGTTTGTGGAATAATGGTGATACTGTATCTTTAATGGAATGAACATGTGCAATATTCTCACTCTTGTTTTTGTCTCTTCACACACAGTTAATCACATCAAACATAACAATAAACAGAAGCTTTAAATCTCACTTCACTTAGTGCTATTTGATTTTTAATATTTAGTATGAAATAAGCTCAAATTTCAACAACACAAAATTCTGTAAGTTTAAAATAAACATTATTATAAACAATATTTAGAATAAAGTTTGTTCAGGTTTTCTGTTTCTTTCTCTTGCTCAAGCTAATTGATTATTTCAGAATTCATGTGAAATGTTACATGAAGAAAGAGCAGAAGGAAGAAATGCTCATGTTTAAGACACAATAATGATAAAACAACCAGAGTCACATTAAAGCTGTAAATAAAACCTGTTGTATGTAAATGTAATAGAATGATATATAAAAACTAATACATGAAGAAGTATTTGTAAATAAATTCAGACCCTGGAGAGGTCAGCAGTCTATCGCAGGGCTAATGGTAGATTTACATTATTGGATTGTCATTTATGCTTAGAAATATCTACTCATATATGCTTAGAGTTTTATAATCAATGTCATGTTGGTAGAGGGTTGATCCTTAGTAGTCTGCAAAGACTTTGTGTGCATTCCAGAGTGTTCTGGCATTCACACCCACATCCTGGGAGCATGGGAGAGGTGGTACCTTCTCTTATTGTTTTGTGGTAGGATAAACGTATCTATGTCTGTTTTAGGCTAAGTGCCTTTGTGTAGATGAACTGCTGGACTTCCAGACCAGCAGGTTTAGGGAAGTCTTTATGGGGTCACACTCTGACCCCACACACACACACACACACATACTTACACAACGCACAGGCAAGGTACTCTTTGTTTGTATGTATACGTCATATGTTGAACCTATGTATATTCATGTAACCTCAATAAAAGAGCAGTGTTGCGAGGGAGCAGACGAGAGCAACCGAGGTCAAGTGGAAGGAACGACACTTGGCTCGTGCCTTCCTCGTATACGAGAAATATAAAGAGCTCTGCTTGGTGTTCAATGCTTTTTGCTGTGTAACTGAATTGTCTTGAACGTTCCAGCGAATAGGTTTATGCTACAAACCTATCAGCTAACACTGTATAAAAGGCTCTGAGATTTTATGTTCCTGAAATATCGTTCTGAGTGAGAAAATGACATAGGCATAAGTTTGATGTGCTGCCTGCTGCTCCAGTGGGAGAGAAAGTATTCAGGGTCAGTTTTTTGTTATCACCTCATCATGTAAGCTGTGTTCCTGTTTGCAATCCTTCACAGTGATGCTCCGAGTGTTAAGTAAATGCCTGAAAGTAAGTTACCTTAAATATGTTTATTTGCAAACTCAAGGTTTGCCGCGGCTTGAATTACTTTCTACTACTACTGAGTTGTAGAGGCACATTTTCACATGGTGATTTAAGGCATGTGCCGCTGGCTGCTGCCATAGCGTAGTCATTTTATTCAGCCACATGGCATAGATTCACATCTATGGGCAGTTTAGAATCATCTGTTAACCTAACCTACTAACTGCATGTCTTTGGACTGTGGTGGGAAGCCGGATTACCAGACACAGAGAGAACATGGAAATCCCAGTCAGATGGTGGATTTAAACCCAAAACCTTCTTGCTTCTTAGAAATGGTGCTAACCACCATGCTACGGTGCCATGTTTTAGTGTATGCAACAGGTTTAGATAACTGACAGTATAGACTGGTCATTAAACAGCACTAGTTAAACCACAGGTGCCCAACTCCATGCCTCAGCGGCCGGTGTCCTGCAGGTTTTAGATGTATCCCTCATCCAACACAGCTGATTTAAATGGCTAAATTACCTCCTCAACATGTCTTGCAGTTCTCCAGAGGCCTGGTAATGAACTAATCATTTGTGTTGACCCACGGGGATATCTTAAACCTGCAGGACACCGCCCTCGAGGCCTGGAGTTTGACACCACTGGGTTAAACAAGCTCAGCAGTGTCTGCACTTTGCATTTTGGATGAGGAGAGCACAGCTTTCTCCTCCATCATCTCCACTTCCTACTGAGGCAGCATCAAAAGTGTGCTGAGCAGCTGTGTCTCCATCTGGTTTGACAGCTTCAAGGCCTCAGAGAGGAAATCACTGCAGAGAAGATCATCAGGACTTCTCCTCCATCCATCCAGGATGTCGAGCACAGATGCTGTCTCAGCAGAGTCCATAACATCATCAGAGACTCCGCCCACCCCCACCATGCACTGTGCTACCTGCTGCCCTCTGGAAAGAGGTTTAGCAGCATCAGGACCAGGACAGCCAGATGTTACAATAGTTTCATTCTCCAACCATCAGCACACCAACCACCCACCCTGACTGCCTCCCCCCTCCCCTCTGTCCCCCATGACTGTATATTTACAGCAGAGTCATTTCATGGCTGGATGATGATTGGACACTTTTCTGCTGCTTTTGTTGATGTTCAATATATTAAAGATCCTGCACAGCTTTTCCTTATTAATTTCCTTACTAATAAGCTAAAATATTTATTATTTTGTAATTTTACATGTATCTTACATTAATTTTTCTTACATTTTATGCCTTTAGACTTGTATTTTATTTATGTATTTATTTTTATATTTGATGATGAGTAAATGCACCACAATTTCATTCTGATGTGCACTAACTGTTCCGAATGACAAAAAGTGGCGATTCCATTTTATTCTATTCTATAATCATAAATGCTTAATGAAAAAAGGAAAGTGCTACATTTCTGCAAGTCAGTACTTTCTTTGAATGTCAACATGAATTATAAGTTCGTTCAATATATAGAAACAGTTACTTTTATAGACATTTGTTACCAAATAAACAAAATAATCTCCTTCACAACTTTACAATACAGAGATAAAGAGACATTTAATAGGAACACACACACACACACACACACACACACACACACATATGACAAATATATAACAAATAACAAATATGAACCTTTTCTTGAATGTTCTGCAGTTTATTTTCAGCTTCCTCCCTCCTCTGTTGTTCCTCCTCGAGTTTCCTCCTTGAGGTTAAAGGAAACTGAGACAAACAAAGTACAAATACTTTGTTACTGTACTTTAGTATAATTTTCCAGTATCTGTACTTTACTTGAGTATTTATTTTTCTGAGAACTTTTTACTTTTACTTACATCACGTGACATTTATAAAGTGCTTTACAAACCCAAACGTTTGAGTGCACCTAGCCAAACAACAAACTGCACAAATATGATCCCCTTAAACTGATTTTTAGTTTTACTGTCTTTATTTTCCTCTCAATTCTCGATTCTCTCACTAGTTAGCAAACAACATAAACTAATGTACGTCTGTCAGCCGCAGCCAACCAACCACAGGATGTCATGTACCATACTGAGAGAAGATGGCGCTAAACATGTTTTTAAAACTTTTTTCACATGGAGAGAAAAGAAAGAGCTAACTACACTCAGAGATGGAAAAATCCCACTTTAACCTCTTCTATCCTAATCTTCTGTTTAGAGGAAAAGTCTAACTCTCTACAATGGAGGCAACAGAAAATAGAGCTTTTTAAATTTTCTTCTTTTTGTCTGCTCATTTTCTACTTAAGTGATTCAAGCTAATTACATATATCAGAATTAAAATTTACACTGAACAAATATCTGTATTCCCATTTACTGATATTATTTCATCATTACTTAGCTTTGAACAAAATAGCTGGTAGCAATGTCCTCCAAAGAGCTGCTTTTACTTTCTTACTTTGAGTAAATTTCAGTCTGTATTTTTATACATTTACCTGTGTAAATAGACTGAATCAGTAGTTCAAATTTTACTGAGTATTTTTCTAACACTAGTGTCTGTACATTATCTTAAGTACAGAATATCTCTTCTTTTGTCACCTCTGGTGTCATTATTAGGATAAGGATTTGTGTCAGTGTGAGTCCTAAGGTTTTTTTTTGTTAAATAGTGATTATGTGAAGGTGCATTTCGGGGTTTGTTATGGAGTAACACAAAACTAATATAACACATAGTGTAATGGATTACTTACTCCAGATAATAAATAATGTAACACATTACTTTAAAGTGTAATGTGAATTACATCATGAGAGCAACACTGGTTAAAGCTACAATCAATAAATCTGCACATATGACATAAAACACAATTTTCAGGTAGAAAAGCTTTCATTGTTGGGTTATATTTTTATATATATAATATGTTTCTTTTATTTATGAGCACACCTTGTGTTTGTTGGTGTTGTGTGTTGTCATCAACTAGTCAAGTCCTGGAAAAGCTTGATTATATAAAATAACTGCATCAGTAGCATTTTTTACTAAAACAGAGATTGTTGTGACATTACTGAAGTAGTAATCTAATAATGATAAATGAAAACACATTGATGTTTTCACATTGTTTCTGCTTCACTCCTTTAGCATCAATAGAGAGTTCTTTCTACTCACACTTAGTAAATGCCCAAAATGCACATAATGTAAATAATGTCTGTGTGGTAACTGTGTGCAGTTCTTTTTTTCTTTTTTCTATTGAGCATTATTTCAGATAGTTTTATTGTGAAACCCTGATTAGTATTTCATTTCATTTCTGAAAACCAATGAACATCTTGATATTTAACTAATTCATATTTATCTACTCACGTATGAAGTCTGATTCTTAGTTTTGATAGAAGAGCTGCTCATATTGAGTTGTGTTCTCTCTGGCTTCTTCAGAGGAACTTCAGCATCTCCTGAGTCAGTCTGATCCTCTGGCCTCCTGTTGTTCTCTTTTTGAAATTAAAAATAAATAAGAAGGAAACGTTCTAACTTGGAATAAAATATTAAACCTCTCATCAAAGTCTTAATGAAAACATTGCATTATAGAATAATTTATCAGTGACTTACTCATGTGTTTCCTCTTTCTAAGTAAAAGAACAGCAGCTGATAAAATTAACAGCATGATGCAAAGAGCCAAACTAACAGCCAAACCGATGATGAGAGAGGAAGAACTGGACAGGATCTCAAAGAAATCCTCTGAAATCATAAAAAAAAAAAAAATCAATAAAACTGGAGTTCAGATGTTCAAAAAGTCTTTCTATAATAAATGTAAAAATATAATTTGAACCTGAAACATGCATGTGTGTCTCTCTGCTCTGGTTGGTGTTCCTCTGTTGGACTCTGCAGGTGATGTTGTTGCTGTCTCTCTTCTCCACAGTCACTCTGCTGCTGACAGTATAGAGGTCATCAGGACCTCTGAGGGTCTCTGTAGGTCCAGCAGAGAGGAGGTTTCCCTCACCGTCCAACCACAGCAGCTCAGGCTCTGGATACCAGCCTGCAGACTCACACTGTAACACCACTCCTCCTCTGTTTTTGTCAATCCCTGATAAACTGATGACAGGTGAGGTGGCAGCATCTGATGCTGAGCAAAAGAAAACATGAAATTTCAAAGTCAGTGGGCATTAATGAAATTACAAGATGCAAAAATATACATGTGTACCTCAAAGTTAATTGAGTTTTGAATTCATAAGTGCAGTCACTTACAAGAAATGAATTGTCTTATAATTTTATGCTGTCTTAATTTTAAACGAGGGAGACAGACCATCAACCAAAAACACAGAAAGATTTAATTTCTTCTATTCTAACTTCTCCATCACCATCAGGAAGAACAAAGAGCTTTCAAATAATACCAGGGACAAGACTGCACAAAGCAAGACCATCAACATGAAGCTACTTACCAACAACTAGCTTGACAAAAGCTTCTTTTTCCAAAACTGGAACATAGCATTTGTATGTCCCTGTATCGTTAAATTTCACTTTGGAGATTTTCAGTGAAATATTTCCATACTTGAGTTCATCAACAAACAGTGACGTCCTTCCTTTGAAAGAAGGATTTTTTAGTTTTTCGAGTTCCTGACTGGCACGTGAAACATAGACAAATCTGGGTTCAAGTGAAGATCTTGTCCACTCCAGTGTCATTGTAGAAACATCGTATGCAGGTTCCACATGACATGGCAAAATGACATCATCACCAGCTCTTGCCACCAGTGCCTGAGATGGACCAATCAACTGAGGCTGACCTGAAAACAAGTAATCATAATTCTTAAATAAGAAATAGCCAGAAGGAGTTTTTTTTAGCATTATTTCACAATATCTTTTTAAATTATTGTACCTAAAGGTGTGATGTGGAGACTGTAGAGACTAGATGCATGTAAACTCTGCTGGGGTAGAGTCTATAAGCTACCCTATCTATTATTAATGTGTCTATGACTTGCTTGTTTTATGTTCACCCCAAGTTGTAATTTCCCTTTAAGAGACATTTCACCTCAAACTGTCATGTGTTTATTTCTAGACTAAATCAGTGCTGGCAGAGGCCTATGGCTTCACATGGCCACTCACAATCACTATGATTTTGTAAAGACCTAAAAGTTGTTTCAGCAATTCCCTGCAAGATGTAGCTGTGAAAGCAGCCATGTCTCAAACAAGCATCTTCTCTGATTCTAAAACTATTAAGATTATTGTTAGTGTCAGAGTATAGTGTTTGTTGATATATAATATTATATACCTTTAATATTTAAATACCTCTGCTGGCAGAAACTGAAATGTGTTGGTTCATAAATATAAAACAGTTCTGTATCCTGCCAGTGTTGCTTTGACTTCTTAAAACATGGATCTTAAAAGCACAAATATATATTACACATTTTAATTATTTATACATAAATAATTAAAATGTGTGCTTCAAATATGACAAAAAACAACATTTATTTATGTATGAATTACCATTACAGACATCCTTTAGGAGAATGATGAAGATCAGAACACTGAAAGCTTTGAGCAGTGATTGAGGAAACAGTCCGTTCAGCTGATGAACCATCCTGCAGCTCTGAAAACAGACAGAAAACATTAATACAATGGAAACCACTGCTGTCTGGAAAACTCTGATTTATGTTTCAGTAAAATAAGTTGAACAATTAAGACTAAATAAATTCCTGGGAGGAATTCTTGTCTGTCATCTAATTTGCATATCTACACGAAATTACGCTTTTTTTTTCCGTAGCAGTACTTCACAAACATAGCAAACAGGTCTGGCCCAGATCTGGTATCAAGCCGGCACTGCTGGCTGACTTCTGGCACGGGCCAGGCCTCGTATAGATGGCACTGTCTATGTGATGTCATGCCATATCTGGTTCGATTGTGGTTTGGTTTATGTGGTCCAGACTCATAGGAAACAGGTCTGGCCCGGATCTGGCATCAAGCTGGCACTCCTGACTGACTGGTGTCATGGCAGAGTGTATGTCAACCAGATGTGGGCCAGGTCTGGCAATGATGGCACTATTTATGTTCCTATTTTCCTATTTTAGTTGGAAGACCCAAGTGCCATGATGTATACTATACTGCTATGGTAGCCAACGTTTCAAATTCAGGTATGACAGGTTTGTGAGTGTACACTTTATCTATAACCTAGTGAGGGTTTACTCATGTTTACCACCGGGTGGCTGTAGCTCAGGTGGTAGAGCTGGTCACTTACTGGTCGGAAGGTTAGTGGTTTGATCCCTGACTCCTCCAGTCTGCATGTCGTGAATGTGTATGAATGTAGTTAGGAAGCACTCAGTTAAGAGAAAGTGTGTTTGGGTGAATGTGGCTTGTTGTATAGAGCACTTTGAGTAATCTGGGAGAGTTGAAAAATGTTATATAAGAATCAGTCCATTCACTGTCTGAACAGAGTTTTGTCATGTTACTTTTGCACTATTATGCACATGTTGTTATTACATGGCTTGATTAAGGTACACATTAGGCTGACATCTGGGCCAGAGCTGAAACTGTTCTGGGCCAGCACAGGTCCAGCAGTGTGTCTGCAACTGGCCTGTGGCTGCACACAACTTACACATGGCCCACATACCGCAAAGAATGACGGTCCTTTGGTGGCCCAGATCAGGTTTGCCAGAGGTAATCCACACATGGGCGGTATGTGGGCCATGTGTAAGCACATTGTGTGGGCCTGATCCAGGCCATACCAATTTTGCTATGTGGACACTTGAACTATATTCTTCAAACCCAGTTTGACTCCAAAGTTTTGACTGATTTTTGATAGAAGCTATATGTCACATTAATAATAACATTAGACTGAGAAGATGACATACCTGTTGACTGTGCTCTCTCTGCAACTCACTAAATGACTGTTAAAGAAAAACAAGTACAAATAATCAGTGATAGTTTCACTTACAGTGTGAACTTTGAGCCTGTTACGAAGTTACGAACAGAGAGGAGAATGAGGACAGAACAGAGATGGAACAAGAGCAGGAGAGACACACATGTTAGTCAAATGGTTGTTTGCCAAAACTCATCAGAACATGTATCTAGTGCCCAGTGTAACTTTTTAGATACCATTTATTAAGTTATGCAGGCTTGTTTGCACAACAAGGCTAAATAATTATATAAACTTTTCTGAATCTAAATAGTGGACTTTGGTAGAATTAAAAAATAAGTGTAGTGCAGGTCTATGATGATTTTTAGTGCTACTATCATCTAGTTTTGTTTCTGGTTCTGTCAAACCTGCATTTGAAACATTAGCAGTATAGTATTGCAACATGGTATTTGGGTCTTCTAACTAAAATAGGAAAATAGGAACATAAATAGTGCCATCATGTCTGTTATAACCCACTGATTTTCCTGTGGTTTGAAATCTCATGTAAGCCTGTGTTATCACATGTCTAGGCAACTAGTTAGACTCTTGTAAATCTACTAACCACCCAATTTCATTTTTTTTTTGAGTGAACTAGATGAACAGGTCCAACTCCCTGCTTCAGACCATGTGAGTAATTGTTCTTATGTTTCTCTTTATATTTTAAGATTTACTGTATATATGTTTATACATCAAATAATTTATGGCGTTTCTGTGCTAATTTAGAAATGCTTTTAGTTATTCTGCTGGTGGCACATGTTCAAAATAGCTTTACCCGACAAATGGATGAAAAAGTTACAGAAGTTAGAAAAACAATTTAATCAGAATTTTGATTCATCTGTTAACATATTGTGATGTTTCTAATTTTCAGCTGCAGCTACTCTTCGTGTGTCCCCTAACAGACTCCAACACTTTCAATATGAGTCGTTATCTTTTGCCTGTGAGAGCCCTGATGGTTCTACTGAACTGAGAGGAGTCAGAACCACTGAGGAAAAGTTAGAACATTTTAATCCATTATGTAACAGTAAAAGAACTTTGTCTTCATGCACAATTACTCAAACTTATGTAACAGACACTGCAGAGTACTGGTGTGAGGTTAAAGGGGGTCAGAGAAGCAACAGTGTCAACATTACCATAACTGGTAAGTTCATCATATATATGAAATTAGTACATGGCCCACTCTATTCCCATTTATCCCCCCCTGTTGTTTGCCATGTGTTTTAATGGCGTTACGATGTGAACATTCATGTGTTTTTGTGCTGAGGAGTTTTTGTTTTCTGTTCTCTTACTGATCCCCTACCAGCAGCTCAGTCTGAGTAGAGTTCTCTTTTTCTCCACTGCACTATTGTGTTGTACATTTTATTGTTTTTCGTTAAAGCTACCTGTTCAGACCTGTCTCCCCAATGTAATGTTTGTGTAATGTTTGTATGGTTGGAAGGGGTCCAATTTCACTGCAGGCAACTACAAGTTACAAATAAAGGCTCCATCATCATCATCATCATCACATAATGTAGTACAAAATTGATTTGTCATTAAGGCATTTTTAGAATATATCTATTTTTAAAAAGGTTTAACCATGCAGCATCAATTAAAGTTAATGTATTACAAGATCTAATTCGTTATAAAGAAAGTAAAATCTTTACCGATGGTGAAATATCATATAAGCAACATCACACACACACTCCATTTATCTCTTTCTCCCAAATGCACACATACATCACATATTCAAAGCCTGGATATTTCAGTTTCAAATGTATACATATGTCAAATGTTCTGTTGTGTTCATCTTATGTTATTGAAGTTTTCAGTGTTGGCACAGTTTGTATAATAAATGTGTTCATTGATGAATCAGATGTTGATGTGAAAATTGTTTCACACACAAATCCATATAAATCCCTCTTGGGGCTCCCTGGTGGTCACACGGCTCCATATTATAATTGGCAAAAACACAAGAATTGCATGCATTAGCCTACAATTACAAGAGGGTTGAATCAGATGGATTAGAATAAAAATTTTAAAATATCTCTACTTTTCTTAAAAAAAATGCTGACATTACAGACAGCATGGTTTAATGCTACAATGACAGCGAGATTAAGAAAATGTGGTTTCAGTATAAGTGAATGGGGCATTTTTGTGTTGAGAAGCACTACACATAAATAATGATGCAGTCAAACCAATTTTGTTTCTGTTCTTTGTCCAAGAATCTAATCACCCCCAATGTCCCATCTTCATCCTATTTATTGTATGGAAAATTTGTTTTTTCTGAGTTTTTTCAACAACAACAACAACAAAAAAAAAAAGAATTTTATATATATATATATATATATATAATTCAAATGTTTCAGCTGCGATTTAAAGGCTTAAAATGCTGAAAATAATTTAATGGTTGATCATTTTGAAAAGGGCTCAAGTTGATTAAGTGATTTATGAAAAAAAAGCTGATAAAATCTTGTTATTTGAGGATTTTATGTCAGATTTTGTGCGGGTAGATTTTTGTACACAAATGTGTCTAAACGGTGCAAAATGCATCAGCAGATGATGGATGACTCGTAAGAGTAAAAGACACTGTATTTAAAAAAATCAATAAAAAGCCGATTATTGAATGGATTTTGGTGGCAATCTATAACAGAATGATCGTGATATTAAAAAACGTTAGTCCCGAGGCAGGACTAAGCACGAACTGTGAGTCCTTACGCTAGTGCGCTCGCCCATTGAGCACTATTTTACTTTCCTTTGAAAGCAGAAAAGGAAAGTAGAAAACTGTACTTTGTGTGACAGAGTATAGAACAAACCAGATGAGTCTAAAACTTAAAATCAGTCAAACACCTCCAAATATTCATATACATAAATTCTACAAACATGCTTCATCAAGCAGTCATTTTCACAGGAGAAACCAAAACAATTCATGTGAGTTGACTCCCCCCACTCTGTAACCAGCAGACTAATCAGCAGCTTTAAGTGCAGGTCTCTGCATGATTCCAAGAACAGTTCTTTAAACACATAACGTAAAGTACATACAGCTTTTCTCACACTACATTTGGAGCTTTGTGGGAGCTTTTAACAACATTTGTTATCTTGTATTTGTTATATCGTATGTGCTCACAGCTCACAGTTTGATGGAGAAAAAAGAGCCTGACTTCATTCAGTAACATGTAGAAAATATCCCTTTGTGTTTTACTACAGTTTTAATGTTTTGTTATAAGGTTCTTGTTTGTTTCCTCTCTGACTCAAAAACAAAACAAACAATAAAGAAACCCAATAAACAAAAAGGCTTACCACAGATAAAGACCCCAGACTCTGACACAGTGATCCAAACTATCGCTCTCAAAGTGAAACAAGTGGCTGGAGCCGAGCAGGAAACAAAAACTGAGACAAGTATGAACGAGTCACTGCAAACCAGACACTCCGGTCGGATCACTTTCTAACATTCATCGGTCTATTTATCAGATAAAAACTGAGCATGACAAACACAGAGACAGTTGACCTTGATTGCATATTGCATCAGATCAGTACAGATCATGTGTAAAAAAGAGGAGGAGCTCAAAATGGTTTCAGCAGTTTCATATTACCTTCAACAAAGAGCTCATGTTTTTGGTAGCATTTGCATTTAATTCTGTCTGTAAACACAACAGCTCTAAAAGTTTTGAATGTATTCTGATAAAACTCTGTAGGCTGTAGAGCAGGATCATGTTATAACAATCAATTAAAGTCTGGTTTACATCCACTGAGGTCTTCAAGGTCAACTTTATGACTTGTTGGTGGAAAATTCACAAAAAGCCTTAAAAAGTAGAAACTATGATTTTTAAAAGTGCACTGTGTAATTTCAACATTTATAAAGTACAAATATTTACAATATCATATCACATTTGACCTCTGACCTCTCCTAAATTCAACAGATCAACCTGAAAGTCAAACTAATGATAATGCTATATAGAGCCGTTTATTTAAAACTTTGTCATTGTTGGTACTGACAGCATGTAGAGAATGATACATGTGGATTGTAAATATCAGGTTACTTTGAACCTCTGACCTCTTCTTTAGGGTCAAATATGGTAAAACTTTCATCAAATATATTTCATCTATGCTTCAAATTCTGATTGTTGGGCTTCATTTCTGTACCGAACAGTAATTTTAAGATGAAATGAGTTAATAACAATTAGCTAATGTTGTTCATGAAACTATTGTCATCTCAATGTAAATATTATATGGTCAATATTAAATTTATTAATATATTAATTATTATTAGTTATTACAGCAGTAAACTTGAACTCTGTGTCAAATACTGAGCTTCAGTAAAGATTCAAGTTGCAATTATTTATATTTCCTATCACCTTAAATCTTCACTCAAAGACAAGTATCTCTGACAGTGTATATATAGATGCATCATATATAAGAGACATATATTGTTGTTTAAATATGTTGGCATTACTAAATTTGTCTCAATGCTTACATATGTCTACAAAGAAAATGTACGAGCTGTAATAACTGTTTCTGATAAAATGAAGAGTAGACTGATATATTAAATATTCCTTTATTGGGTGAAAAAAATCATGCCATTGTCATGGTCTGGGTGAGTGTCAGTGTTTCTCCATAGCCTGTTACACCACCTTTCCGGGGCAGAGTCGGGTTCATCTCTAGGGAGTTGCACCTGAGGTTAATTACCGTATTTTCCCCACTATAAGGGGCACTTAAAATCCTTTAATTTTCTCAAAAATCGACACTGCGCCTTATAATCCTGTGCGCCTTATCTATGAATTCTGGCTGTGTTTACTGACCCCGAACTGATTTTATGTGGTACATGGCACTCAAAAATCTGTAAAAAAAAATCTTTTAGTAGGACTTTGCTAAGCTACGAAGCCGCACCGCTTGATGGCTTGTCTGAGCATTACGGCTACCATAGTCAGGAACCTCGCGACTCATAGTAATATGGGTCCAAAACTCCGTCCGCTTCAGGTCCCAAAGTCAAATGAACTCTACGGCACACGGAGAGTTAAAAACTGTGTAAATTCTCCCATCTTTAATAAAATGATCTGTGTAGCTGCTTTACCGGGTGTAACAATTAAGTTTAATATTCATTCATCCATGAAAACAGAATTTATTACATTTTATGGCGTTAGAAAGTTAGCAGGAAGTTGGCAGAAAGTTAGCTCGCTAGTTTCGCTAGTTACCTAAACATGATACAATATGTTCTGGCGGGGGGAGATAAGGAAGAGGGAGAAGCAGGAGAGAGGAGGCAAGTTTGTTTGGGACACAGACTAGTAAACGGAGTGTGAGTACAATAAAATAATTATTATAATATGTGTTAAATTAGTTTAGATCAGAGGAATAAGGAAGGATTTGTCTGTGTTTCAGTTCGGCTTAGCTGTGTAATTTAAGTGATCGAGGTTGCTCTGTTATGGAAGTTCAGTTAATGCTAGAAATGTTGTTTTGGAGTTTGTACATGCTTTCTATAGGGGCCACCGCATATATAAACATATATAAATAAAACCACTTTTTTTACATTAGTAATTCCTTTTGTGCATAATTTTATATTATTGTTAATAAAAATTCATTAAAGCAACAAAACAATCTGAAGAGCCGGTTGGGAGCCGAAAGAGCCGGCTCTTTTTAGTGAGCCGAGCTGAAAGAGCCGGTTCCCTAAAAAGAGCTGGAAATCCCATCACTATTGCAAATGGACAAGAATTTAAAGGATTCATCAAACAATGCAAAAAGAAACCAGAAGGGAGATAGAAAGAGAGGGTAATGGAGGAGGGTGTGCAATGTTTGTGAAACAAGGGATCCAATATAGAGTTGTAGCTTTAGGAACACAGAATATATTATACTTGAAGTCTGGGGAGGAAATGGCAGCATCGGAGTGATTAATTTTTACAATCTAGCTAATAAAGTGATATCAGTGGATGAATTTGTCACATATTTAAGGGGAAAAGTAATTTGGTGACTGATTTGGGGACTTTACCATTACCCCATAATGTGCTGTGTGCATTAATGATCGGAATGGTGCAGTGATTGAGGAACTGATGGAGATGAAGAATTGCGTGTGTTTCAATGATGGAAGTGGCACAAGAGTGAATGTTAGAACGGGGCAGAATCAGCAATTCACCTTACATTAGTGTCAGATTCATTGGCAGGTATTTGTTCATAGCAGGTACTGAAAGAGACAACTGTAGGCAGTGACCATTATCCTATAATGACAGAGATTGAGTTGAGAATAGAGAAACAGGAAATAAGGTTGGTGAACAAGTGGTGTTTTAGTGATGGTGATTGGGATACATTTAGAATAGTAATAGTTAAATGCTAAAGATTGATATGAATGTGAGGGTGGATAAGTTAAATTATTCTATTTTAAGGCAGTTTTAGAGGAGGCAAGCAGGGTGATAAAGAGAAAAGAAGGTAGAAGGGAACAAAGATTGTACCTTGGTGGATGAAGGAGTGTGATACATCGAAATGGTAAATGGCCTGTATTTGTATAGCGCTTTACTTAGTCCGTATGGACCCCAAAGTGCTTTACACTACATTCAGTCATCCACCCATTTACACACTGGTGATGGCAAGCTACACTGTAGCCACAGCTGCCCTGGGGTGCACTGACAGAGACGAGGCTTCCGGACACTGGCGCCACCTCTGACCACCACCAGTAGGCAATGGGTTAAGTGTCTTGCCCATGGATACAACGACCGAGACTGTCGGAGCTGGGGCTCGAACCGGCAACCTTCCAATTACAAAGCGAACTGCTAACTCTTGAGCCACGATCGCCAAATAAGGCTTTTAAGACCTTAAAGAACAATTACAGTTTTCAGAATTTCATTGAATAAAAAAGATTGCAAGCTAAGGTAAAAAGAACCATTAAAAATGCAAAGAGGGACTTCTGGAGGGGTTTTTGCAATTCAGAGGGGAAGGAGACAAAAATACAGAACATTTGGTCAATGATTAGAAGGATGAATGGTATGAAAAGGGATGGGGTGGAAAGGTCACAGCAGTAAAAGATGAGGAAAAAGCAAATGTGTTGACAAAAACTTTTGTTAAAATCCACAGTTCAGGCAATGTTAGTGAGGGAGGGCGGCGAGGAAGAGAAATGACAATTACAGAGAATAGAGACTTATTGGAACTGGTCGAGGATACAGATGATTCAATAAATATTCCTTTTACAAAGACAGAACTACATCGAGTACTCCAGAAATTTAGATTATCAGCACCAGCAAAAGATTAGGTATGCTATATCATGTTAAACCAACTAGGTGAGTCTGCTAAAGATCTTTTGTTAGAGTTGTATAACAGAGTTTGGAAGGGTGGGAAACTGCTGCAAAGCTGGAAGGAGGCTTTGGTGGTATCCATACGTAAACCAGGGGGGGTTTAGACAAACCCAGGAAATTATGGGCCTATAGCTTTAACATCGAGTGTCTGCAAAGTTTTTTTTAAGTTTTATTCTTTCTTACCTTTCTTTCTGTCTCCTTTCACTTTTTAAAGGTTGCTATGTTAGAAAACACATTTTGCCCTACCATGCTGTTTATTGACGTGGTAAATAAATAGTTTATGAAAATATCACTAAATCTGTCATTTGACTGCACTATGCTGTTGCTGGTGACTCCAGTTAATTCTACAAGACATGCTGTGTAAGTAAACAAACAACAACAGTTTGGTCTGCATTTCTTGAAAGATCACATCCCCCAAACTTAGTTTAGAGGGTCTACACTGTATATAGTGAAGTCTGCAAGTTTTCTAACAGCAAAATCTGTTTTGTGCCCAAAATCATTTTGCACATCATTAGAATGAAAGTTATTGGCCATGTTTGCATAGCCCTTTTTAAAATGATGCTTTCATGACATTATTGTGTGTTGGGTGGTGGTCAGGGCTATCCAGACTGACAATTGGGACATTGAATGTCATCTCTCCGGTGGGGAGGGGGCCTGAGATCGTCTAAATTGGAGTCTGTTCTATACCAAATGCAGAAAAAAATGTTTAAAGAAAGCAATTTTGTTCATGTTCCAAAAAATATGATTGTTTGCTTGCAGGACACCAGGAGAGATGAGTCCTCCGTCACAGATGGTGTGGTCAGTGAAGATGGTCGCCTGCAGGTTCAAGCTCATTGCATCTCCAACCCACATCCACTGCCACTGTACTTAAGGGAAGTTAAAGACTTTCTTCTGCACCTACATTTGGATCACCTCGATCCATGATAGTCATTCAGGCAGTAATGCCTGGACTGGAAACAAGCATCCTTAAAATAATACAACATTCCAGCTCCTGTGTTGGAATGGAAAACAAATGTGTTGTTTAAATCAGAGACTGCACTTGTGACAGAACAATAAATATTTTATTTTGATTATATAAGTAATGTAAGTACAACACAAACTTCTGTTAGGCCTAAACTTATTTTCAGAATAATTACATCTGAGACTTTGTTTCATTGTAAGATTATAACAGTGATGGCAACATAATTGTTTGTTGTTCAGCAGAACAGTGTCCAGTATGTTGGCTGTTATACTTTGTTGTGTTTGAAAATAAAAGTTGGGCTGATTTTAACATCATTACAAAAAGTGTTGTTAATTATTTTTAATCATATTCAGGTTACCACAAATTGTTTTTTCATTTAGTTGAACTTGAAATGTTTGTCAGTAGGTAAACAATTAGTATTGTACAGTCAGAAATATCAAGTTATTGTTAATACTGCAGACTTGCAATGTATAAGTTGTCCTAACAGTCGTCTTAAGTAAGCTTTACTTAGTTTTTTTGAGGCAACGAGTTTCCATAATTTTTTTGAGTTCTGGGAACTAACACGGCTGTACAGTGTACTCAAAATGAGTAAGTTGCCCTAACTTGGTCATCTTACGTAAACTTGATCCAATTTTTTTGAGTTCTGGGAACAAATGAGCTTGTACAGAGTACTCAAAGTAAATAAGTTGACCTAACTTAGTCATTTTTAGCTAAGCTTTACTCAATTTTTTTGAGGCAACGAGTTTCCATAATTTTTTTGAGTTCTGGGAACTAATTAGATTTTACAGTGTATTTGCTTCTTTAATGACATCAAACATAGCAATGATCTGGAACTGACATCATTGAACTGGAATGAAACTAGAAAAACACATAAAACAAAACTCTTAATTAATCAATGTTCCCTCTAATTTTTCGTGTGTCTGAGCGAACACACAAACTCCGTGAGCGATCCCTTGGACCACTGTGAGCAACAGCAGACGTGTGCACTGTGGTCACGCCAGCATCTAATCCATCCAAGTTACAGGGTTTATTAAAATAATCAAATTACAGCATTTACATTTGTGTTAAACGACTTTTAAACTGCTTTAGCCCACTTACAATGAAAATGTAAAAAAAAAATCTAGTCATTGACCTGTGTAGTATGAAATACTACAATAATAATAAAATAACTTGAACTCCAATTTTTTTTTGTTTTGTTTTTTATAAAGCTCTGACTTGTATTATGAGTATGAGTCTGTGGTCTGAGAGAGAGTCCTGTAACTCTCTATCTGCAAAATATAGTAAATAATGACCAACGCTGGGCAATTAATTAAATAGTTACTCCTCAAAAAAGTAACTCAGTTTGGCAAACAACAAAGTTTTTGCAGCTATTTTTTTTAAATGCAGCCAATGCATTTTTAAATAAACATTTCAAACTATTTACAGAACAATCAGCTGTTCTACATCAAATCTGATGCCACACAAATTATTTGTGCCACTCCAAAAAATAATTTCTGTCCACTATGAGATAAAGGAGAACAACAGCCTGATACCTGCAGGCCTGACAACAGGAGATGTATCACTGCTGTAACACCTGTAACATTCAGCAGCCGCCTCAATGTTCTGACACACACAACAAAACTATTGACTACACTGCACACTAACTACACAAGATTTGCGCTAAACGTCTCAAATCTCTCACATCTCAAAGCACCGCCGTCACTCCTAAAACTTCCTCCTGTTTCTTAACAACTAGATGCCACGTTGCCATATCATTTTTTGGTTGGTCGACATGGTACTTTTTTGGACGAATAGGAAAGGGGGGAGGGGGTTTGCTCACAGGCTTTTGAGCATTTTCCTTATAAAACGCCGTTTTTACTGTTTCTTCCCGGGGTAAATATAAACAACGACAGTATTCAGGAAGAAAACCAACTATTGCATTTTTTTTTATCATAACTCTGGTTTTACGTGGCCTATCAACACAATTTAAAAACTGGTATAAAGTCCACACTTTTTCCATCAATTGTTCCGTCTGTCCTGCTCACATCTCCAATGGTTGTACACGTTGTCATTAACATGGCTTCACTCCACATCAGCCACGCCGCTTTGCTAGCTAAAACACCGGTGTCGGCACACAAGGACGCTGTCATAGCCTGTCAACGATGTTGATTGGCTGCGTATACGAATGTGAATCGCATTATTGACTGGACTATGGGATAAGGTGGCATCGTTCTAATCCCATACGGGAGCAGCCAGTCACTTACTGACTAACACTGCAAAACAGAATTGTTAAAGTATTCATTGTGTGGATGCTTTAGGCATCCACACTATTGAGTTCCTGTTTCTCTTTATTCTTTATACTTTATTATTATTCTAGTTGCCACTTTTTGTACGTTTTTTGGCACTTAACTACTTTAACAATTTTCAGCCGATTTTCACCGTTCAAATTTTAAACTATTCTGCTATTTCTGCTAATGATGGCTATGACTTTTGGTATTTTATGCTATTATACTTTTTAAAATATTAAGCTTTTTTCCTTTAATTTGTCCCATTGAAATGAATGGGAAACTTCCACAATTCTGCTAAAACTTGCTTGTTTTTGAAACTTAACTACATTCTCATACTTTCACCTAGAACAACCATTCAAACTTTAAAATGTTCACAAATTATTGGGCTATTCATTAATGATTCAGCTTTTTCATATCTGTTACCGTTTTCATCTTATCCCTCTTTAAGTTTTGAGTTTCATTTTTGTGATTTTTCACAAAATACATGCGTTGTTATGGTTGCTATGCACTTGGCTTCCAGTGTGCCACTGTAGGTTTCGCAGTCTTCTCTTCGTGTCCGAACAACTTCTTCCTACTTGCTCAATTTTCACTCAACTTCCACAAATTGTACATCAAAACGTAGGCATTTTGCTGGCTTTCCAAAATGTCACCATCATTGTTGTGAGATTTATAGAATTTTAGCAAATCTCCTCAGACCAACACAAAGTCATAAAACTCTCCATAGAAAGTCAATGGAGAGCTTGTTCAAAATCATCGCTTGATTTCTGTAATGAGAGGCATATTCGAATCGTCATATCTCCTTAACGAAGCGAAGTTAAGACATGAGGCTTGTCCCAGTATATCTTCAGACACTCCTGACGCTCACAATTCAAAATTTTTTTCTCACCTATTACCGTTCTGAAATGAGTTAGACTTGTTTGAGGGTAGGAAATTCGTCCTTCGCTCAGATTTCTTCAGATTTCAACCTCTGGAAATGAGGCAATTTTTTTCTCTCGTCATATCTTTTGATGGATTTCCACAGAGACCTGAAAATTTCCATGACTGTTCACCAAACCCTGCTGTCTCTTACGGTGAAAGAATGATATCGATACTCCAAATAGATTTAGAGTTAGAAAGCGTTGTTTGAGGGCAAGTCAAGGCAGTTTTCGCTTGCCTCTACTCAGTTATGGTGCATTACAAGTCAAATATCTTTAATAATTCATATTTTAATGATAAATTGTCAACACTGTAAGATTCCCCATCTCTTCTGAACAAAAGCGGTGTAAGAATGACTGTTCTAGCCCCTACGGTTAAGAAATTATGGCCATTTATTTGAGAGGAATCCTCACTATGAGAAATTCACTGCAGAAATCCTGTCTCTGTGCTCTGTGTGTGTAAAACGGCTGCACCTGTTTTGGCGGGAAAAAGTACACAGCCTCTCTGATTGGTGGATTCAAATTTAGCAGCTCCCAGGCTGCTTGACTGACCTAGAAACTTGATTTTCTCTCCTGTGTGTGTGTGTGTGTGTGTGTGTGTGTGTGTGTGTGTGTGTGTGTGTGTGTGTGTGTGTGTGTGTGTGAGACAGAGAGAGAGAGAGAGAGAGTTTTATAGGAGCATCTTATTGTATGATTTAAATTCAATATATTTAGACTGGTTGACTGAATTTGATCCTGTGTGTATCTCTCTGTGCTTGTGGGACTTTTTGCAGCTGTCCATTTTGCTTTTCCAATTTTTCTATTTAAGTTATTACTATTGTGCTAAGTCATAGCATTTGTGCTGCTTTTCAGTATTTGTGCTAAATACAGCATTTCTGCTAAATCATACTATTTGCTATTTTATAAGATTTGTGCTAAATACAGCATTTGTGCTAAATCATACTATTTCTGCTATTTTATAGGATTTGTGCTAAATACAGCATTTGTGCTAAATCATACTATTTCTGCTATTTTATAGGATTTGTACTTAATATAATATTTCTGCTTAATTATAGTATTTCTGCCATTTTATAGTATTTGTGCTAAAACATAGTATTTCTACTAAATGCAGTATTTCTGGGTAATCATTGTATTTCTATATATTTCTGCCAGATCCCCAGGGAGTCAGTCCTAATATTCAAATTTACATATCAGGACCTGGACGGCTTCTCAGCCAGCCAATCATATCTGAGTCCTGGCACATTCAAATTTGCATATTGTTGCCTTCATGGCTTCCCAGCCAGCCAATCATATCTGAGTCCTGGCACATTCAAATTTGCATATTGGGACCTTCATGGCTTCTCAGCCAGCCAATCATATCTGAGTCCTGGCACATTCAAATTTGCATATTGGGACCTTCATGGCTTCCCAGCCAGCCAATCATATCTGAGTCCTGGCACATTCAAATTTGCATATTGGGACCTTCATGGCTTCCCAGCCAGCCAATCATATCTGAGTCCTGGCACATTTAAATTTGCATACTGGGACCTTCGTGGCTTCTAAGCCCACCAATCATCTATGTCATATATCTCTAATATTTCATATTTTTATTTTAAATGGTCAGCATTTCAAGATTCCCCTATGTCTTCTGAATAAAATGGTCTAAGAATGACTGTTTTAGCCCCTACGGTTAGAAATGTATGGCTGTTTGTTTGAGGGGAATTCTCACTATGAGAAATAGACTGCAAAAATCCTGTCTCTCTCTGTGCTGCATGTGTAAAAGCCTACACTTAGTGCACCAGTTTTATGGGAAAAAGCACACAGCCTCTCTGATTGGTGGATTCAAATTGAGAAGCTCACAGCTGTTTGACTGACCTAGAAACATGCTGTTAACAGCCCCTGTTCACTTTCTGATGCTGCTGTCTGTCTGTCTGTCTGTCTGTCATTTAAATTCAATATATTTAGACTGGTTGACTGGATTTGATCCTGTGTGTGTCTCTCTGTGCATGTGTGTTTCCATATGTTTCCATATTTGTGATTGTGTGACTGTTATACTTTTTTTGCTGATTTTTTTTCATTTCACAATTACATTTGAGGGACCCTTAGCATGTTCAGGATTTTTGCAGCTGTCCATTTTGCTTTTCCAATTTTTCTATTTAAGTTATTACTATTGTGCTAAGTCATAGCATTTCTGCTGCTTTTCAGTATTTGTGCTAAATACAGCATTTCTGCTAAATCATACTATTTCTGCTATTTCATAAGATTTGTGCTAAATATAGTGTTTCTGCTAAAAAATAGTATTTCTGCCAAATATAGTATTTTCGATTAATTATAGTTTTTCTACCAAATCATAGTACAGTTTTACTGCTTTTTATATGGCTTCCCAGCCAGCCAATCATATCTGAGGCCTGGCACATTCAGATTTGCATATTGGGACCTTCATGGCTTCTAAGCCAACCAATTCTCTATGTCATATATCTCTAATATTTCATATTTTTATTTTCAGTGGTCAGCATTTCAAGATTCCCCTATGTCTTCTGAATAAAATGGTCTAAGAATGACTGTTTTAGCCCCTACGGTTAGAAATTCATGGCTGTTTGTTTGAGGGGAATTCTCACTATGAGAAATAGACTGCAAAAATCCTGTCTCTCTCTGTGCTGCATGTGTAAAAGCCTGCACTTGGTGCACCAGTTTTGGCGGGAAAAAGCACACAGCCTCTCTGATTGGTGGATTCAAATTTAGCAGCTCCCAGGCTTGCAAGACTGACCTAGAAACATGCTGTTAACAGCCCCTGTTCACTTTCTGCTGCTGCTGCTGTGTGTGTGTGTGTGTGTGTGTGTGTGTGTGTGTGTGTGTGTGTGTGTGTGTGTGTGAGAGAGAGAGAGAGAGAGAGAGAGAGAGAGATACACAGAAAGACCCTTTTTAGGGTAGCATCTCATTGTTGGATAAAAATGTAATATATTCAGACTGGTTGACTGGCATAGACCCTGCCTGTGTGTCTCTCTCTGTACATTTGTGTATCTATATTTGATTTCTTATGTATCTGTTGACTGTTCTTATTTGTTTTTCTTCTAAATGTATTTTTGTTTTATTTTTCACAGGTGAATAACAAATAGTTTTCAGCGAACTTAACCATGTTCCTTTTTATTCAGCTTGTCATTTTACCTTTCCAATATTTTCACTTAAGTTATTACTATTCTGCTCAATCATAGTATCTGTTCTAAATCATTGTTATTAAGCTATATTGTAGGATTTCTGCTAAATCATAGTATTTCTACTATATTATATTTTTCTTTCTAAATATAGCATTTCTGCTATAGAATAGTATTTCTGCTATGTTATAATATTTGTGCTAAACTGGAGTATTTTTGTTAAAACATAGTATTCATATAAAATTAAAATATTCATAGTATATTACAGTGTCTCTGGTAAATCACAGCATTTCTGCTATGTTGTACTGTTTTTCTAAGTCATAGTATTTCTGTAATGTTTAAGAATGTTTGGCTAAATATATTCTTTCTGTTATCTTATACAATTTCTCCTAAATTCTTGTATTTTTGAGAAGTTATCGTGTTTCTGGTAAGTTACAATATTTCTGCTAAGTTCTGCTATGCTATTGTATTTCTGCCAAGTATTATGTTTCCTCTAAGATATTGCAGTTCTGCTAAGTCACTACATTTTAGCAAAGTTCCTTTGCTTCTGCAAAGTTTTTACAATTTCTGCAACTTTTCAGCTTTTTCAGCTACTTTCAGCAGACAGCTTCAGCTTTAAAGCATCCACACTGCATTTTCGCAGGAAATGCAAATTTTTCTAGTTTTAATTTCAATTCAGGTTAGATTTTTTTTGTGTGTGCAACGCAGATTTTCTGTGCGCAGAGACCGTGCCAGCAGTGCGCAATTGCGCACGTGCACAGCTTAGAGGGAACATTGATTGTCAAATAATCAGCAGGTAAGTATATTTGGGCACTTACATAGGTGACTACAAAATAGGTAAACTGTAGATATACAAACTGATATTAATACAAAAAAAACAAGCGGGTAGTGGGTGAGCGTACACTTGTATCATTAGCTCAGAAGCTACGACCTATTAACTACTGCACTTCAAAGAAGGTACAAAATAATGTCTAGCCATGTTTTTCCCACTGTTCTCTGCACTTCCTGCATAACATTAGAACATGCCGTAGGTATTACAGGTACTGCGCCGTAGTGGTTTTTATCATATGTATCTAATAGACTCCAGTTTGTTCATGTAAATGGAGAGCCCTCTTCACACACTAAAGTTAAGTATGAAGTTCCACAGGGTTCAGTGCTAGGACCAATTCGGTTTACATTATAGATGCTACCATCAGAAGGTATAACATACATTTTCACTGCTATGCAGATGACACCCAGCTTGATCTATACATGAAGCCAGATAACACACACCAATTAGTTAAACTGCAACAATGTCTTAAGTAAGTAAATTAAATTTACTTATATAGGTGTTACGGCCGGTCTAGGAAACCCGATCGCAACACAGAAGAGTGATCCATCCCCTGCTCCACCCCAAGCAGCACATCACACCATAACTTAAGCATAAAACAGTTTTATCTACAAACACACCAAAGAAAAGAGATCACAGGAGTCACTCAGGCTTTGGGGTGGACCCAGGCCAAAATAACAAACAAAAAGGGAAACTAACTCACGGGAGCGTGTGCTTACCTAGCCCCAACATAACATAACAAAACAACAGTCACTTACCTCCCTAACTAACTAAACATGAGAAAACTGTACCCAACAGAAAAGGCGGTCCACTCCTACTTCCTCCTGGACCAGCAAAACCACATAGGGCATGTCGCAGCCCCTGCTGGTTGGGGTAAAACCGAGGATGGATGGCTTCCGTCTTCAATCGTGCCGCCTTATACTTCACCTCCAGGGCAGCATCCAATCCTGGTGGACCGTCCTCAGGATCCACCACTCCCGGAGGCGTACCTGCACAGTCACATTTGCATAGCATAATATCCACCACTCCCGGAGGCGCACCTGCACAGTCACATTTGCATGTCATGATCTCAACCCACGGTTGTACCATAGGTTTTTTTTACAGATATAAATCATAAATTGCTTCCCAATACAGAGAGTGAAAATTAAAAAGAAAGAAAATAAATCAAATAACAATTTAAAACAGTAAAAACAACAGAAAAACAAAAAAATTGTTGAAAGCTTGTCTATATAAAAATGTCTTCAACTGCTTTAAAAAAAATCAGTAGAGTCATTACAGCGTAAAAACAGTGGAGGATAATTCTACAACCTTGGTGCTGCCTGAAAGGCCCAATCACCATGGGTTTTGAATTGAGTGTGTGGGGCCACCAGTAGACTCTGACCTGATGACCTTAGAGCTCAAGAAGATGAATGCACTTTCAGCAGGTCAGATATAAGCTGGGGAGCTTGACGATGTAGGCCCTAAAGGTTAAAACTTAAATTTTAAAATGAAACCTAAAACTTAGAGGCAACCGGTGAAGGGAGGCCAAAACTGCAGTGATATGACATCTGCATTGGTGCCTGGTGAGAGTCTTGCTGCAGCATTCTGCACAGTCTGAAAACAATTTAAAG
The DNA here is from genome assembly GCF_013358895.1 of Oreochromis aureus. NCBI lineage: Eukaryota > Metazoa > Chordata > Actinopteri > Cichliformes > Cichlidae > Oreochromis > Oreochromis aureus. The sequence goes on along the minus strand of NC_052944.1, from coordinate 51,679,300 downwards.
CTGATTTGTGAAAACAAGTAAAAAGGCCACTGCAATAATCCAAAGGGAAGAAATAAAAGCATGAATAATCATCTCAAGTTCAGCCTTTGACACCATTAGTCTGAGTTTTAAAATATTCCTTAGATGACAAAAACAGTTCTGGACCAGCCGTTTGGAATGCTGCTCTAGTCACATCGAGCTGTCAAATATGACACCGAGGATTCTGAGGCTCGATTTAATGGAAGGGTCTAATTACTGGAGTCATATGGTCGGGAGCAATAATTAAAGTTTCTGTTTTATCAGAGTTTAGCTGGAGGAAGTTCTCGTTTAACCATTGCTTGATTTCTGTCAGGCAATTACTTAAACTAGATAATTAACAAAAAACTCTGAGACTTTGAAAGTGCAGTATAACTGAATGTCATCAGCATAGAGATGATAGGAGTAGCTCCTAATAATTGGACCTAGGGACAATATATAGAGTAAAAAGAGAATTGGACCCAGGACAGATCCTAAGGTACCCCACAAGGCAGAACTGTTGATTTAGAGATGACTTGATTCATACAAACAATAAAAGATCTTTAAGATAAATATGACATGAACCATTTTAAAAAAACACCAGTAATCCCAAACAAGTTCTTGAGCCTGTTTATCATGATACTGTGATCTACAGTATCAAAGGCAACGCTGAGATCGAGCAGAACCAGAACTGTGTACTTTCCAGAGTCTGCTGCCATCAAGATGTCACTAAGTAAAGCCGTTTCTGTAGAGTGCGATTTGTGTAATCCAGACTGGAAAATGTCCATGACGGCATTTTTCTCCGGCATTTTTCTTCAGTTGTGGGTGGATGGTGATTTTTCATTTTTATGGGCCGATGTTTTTTTGTTTTTTTTGTTTGTTTTTGTAACCGTATAAACAATGAAAGGTGGTGGATGGGCAAGATGCTGGCAGATGCGTAAAAATTGTTTGGTGGTGGCTATGGTGGAGATTCCACATTCAGTAACATTAGTAAGTGGTGGAGGCCCTGTTAGGAAGGGATGGATCCAAATGAGGTTTCTCTAATATTGGCTCAACAAGAGCTTGTTTAAAGAAGCTGGGAACTGCGCCAGTATGAAGAGAAATATTTTATCCTTTCCACAATACAGGGGCCAATAGAGTCAAACAGACTAATGAAAAAAGAGGCAGGAAGGAAATCAAGGGGGCTTGAAGTCGGTTTCATATGACCAAGCAGAGCACTGATGTCCTGTAATGTAACAGGAGTAAAAGAAGCAAGTATCAAAGGTGAGCAAATTGTAAGCTTGATACTGAGAAGATGATGGAAAGATACTTGGACCTGGGTGCAGTGACCTTATTTGTGAAATAATTCAAAAACTCATTACAATCAGATGTTGAGTAAACTGGTGCATGAGGAGCATCAGGAGAAACAATAGGATTAATTGTGTTAAACAAGATTATTTTGAAGCTATAATTTTCTAATTTTCTGCTTCTAAATTCAGATAAAACTGAGTTTATTGTACTCGGCCCTGAAAATCTTAGAAATATAACATCTAAACCGATTCTAAATTAAATTTGAATTTGAATTTGGATGGCATTACCTTGGCCTCCAGTAACACTGTGAGGAACCTTGGAGTCATTTTTGACCAAGACATGTCCTTCAATGCACATATTAAACAAATATGTAAGACTGCTTTCTTCCATTTGCGCAACATCTCTAAAATTAGAAATATCCTGTCTCAGAGTGATGCTGAAAAACTAGTTCATGCATTTATTACTTCCAGGCTGGACTACTGTAATTCACTATTATCAGGATGTCCCTAAACTCGCTGAAAAGCCTTCAGCTGATCCAAAATGCTGCAGCAAGAGTCCTGACAGGGACTAGAAAGAGAGAGCAGATTTCTCCTGTTTTGGCTTCCCTTCATTGGCTTCCTGTTAAATCCAGAATTGAATTCAAAATCCTCCCCCTCACATCAGACAAGTCTACTTAGAGCCCTTGGTGTGATTGAAAAGGTAAAAACAATCCATTTTGTTATGTAGTGAGAAAGAAATGCCTGGGGCTAGATGTGTAAAAGGAGGGGGAGTTATACAGTTATATAAACCACAATCAAAAGCAAATCTTAATAGGAATGAAAAGTTCTATGCAAGATTGTTATTTTTAATTAAAAAAAAAATCCTCTTGCCGATGTTCTTTTTTTTATTATTATTATTCCAGCTCAGGTCCTCTACCAGAGGCCTGGGAGCTTGAGGGTCCTGCACAGTATCTTAGTTTCTAAAATGTCTGGAGGAGAGTGAGTCCACAGTGAAGATACTGACAGCTGCTGATTTATGATCAGTGGAAACTGAGAGGCTGACAAGAAATCGTCTTCTTCCAGATAATTCTTCCACAACTGATTTCTAACTGATGATTGATCTCTAATCTCTGTCTGTCTCACTTCCTACTGCTGAGTTAGAAGTAGCTAAATCAGTCACTCTTTTCAACATAGACATAGATCCATTATTAACTTTTAGATTTGCTTGTTTGTATTCATGGCTCCTTTAATGTTTGTGTTGGACTCCTTTTTCTTTGATTTATTTATCAGACATACTTTCCGTGATTTGTGATTTATTTACTGCTGCAGTTATACAACCGATACCTATATTTGTGGAGGAAAAGCCAGTGAAGGTTAGAAAGAAGAACTGAGGGAATGAAACTGAGATGAAACTGCTGTGATTGGCTGGAGCGTGAGAGGATAAAAAAAGAAGGGAGCATAACAGAAACTGACAAACAGAACAAAACACATGGGAAGTGAAAAGAGAGGAGTCGAGTACTCAGTGCATCATGGGAAGTCCCCTGCAGCCTAAACCAAAGAGATGGTCCAAGGTCTCCTGTTTCAGCCCTACCTATAGGTTCGTACCATTTAAAATCAACACGGGCCTACATCTGCGCTCACCCTCTGCAATTTGCATAAAAATGTGATTATCCAAAGTCATATTTAGTTGGTTCACATCATTATTGAAACTAGAAGTGTTTCTGTCACGGTTTGTGGGGCAAGCCGTGTGGAATTTAATTAAGGTCCCAAGATGCAGACACTGCTGATGTGAGCGAGCTTTATTGAAGGAGAGTGACATACAACCAAAAGCAGGGGTGACGAGAAAGAGAACTAAGAACTAAACAACGAACCTGAACATAAAGGGACAGAGAGTGGAGGCAACATGAAGAGCGACAAGCAGGGAGAACAGCGTGGAAGAACACAGACAGATGACTAACAAGCAGGAGAAAACACAGGGCTAATATAGACACAGGAGCAATGAGGGAATGAGAAACAGGAGGGAGACACAGCAGAACCAAATGAGCATGACGAGAAACAAAGCTGAATGCACTGACATAAGACATAGACCTTCACAATAAAACAGGAAACACAACATACATGCAAAGACACGAACTGAAAACAGAGAGAACAAGGAAACCAAAACCTAGTAACTAGAAATCAGAAAACATAACCAGGATAAACTAAAGCAGAAGATAATATTGTCGAATATCGAAAAGACTCGCATGAGCTTGCCAAAGTTGTACAAGTTGGGCCTCCATCACTTGTGTCCAGATGACACGCTGCACTGCCACGCTACTCTGTCTTTATCACTTCCATTTCTGTGTTTGCACATGCGCAGTGTGAGAGGTTGTGTTAAATTGGCTCGTGGCACTGCTTCAACAGTGCGATACCCTCATGAGGGGCGACCAGGATTTCAAATAGGTTTGATTTTCTTGTGACCAAACGATTGCTGATCGGGAGCTGGTCGTTAATCGCTTCTCATTATTGCATGTATACTACACAATCCACAACACACGATTAAGGCAAAAGTCTGGCCTAAGACCAACAAAGAGTTTTGCATAGATATTATATGACATTATATGCATCACAACCCAGTTAGAGCTTCTGAAGTTGCTGTTTCTGACACTCAAACTTTATTAACATTTATGTTTGTATGTTTTAAGTTACCCAAGTTGCCAAATTCACGCAGTCACAGCATACATTTTCAACTTTGTTGTCATTCCAGTAGTTAGATGCTATTTAACCTTACTTTGCTTACCTGTTTTCCTTTTTTTGTTTGTTTGTTTGTTTGTTTGTTTTGTTTTTGTTTTTTGTATTAATCCACTTAACACTGGTCCATTTCCTACACTGTCTAAAAATCACCTAACTCCGGAAAAAGGAAATTCGAAACACAAAGAAACCAACAGGTCTTGGATTATGAATTCCAATTAAAAATTTCCTGTTCAAATCACAGAGATCACTCCGAGTGTGTATGTGTATTTGTGCGTGCACACATGTGTACATCAATCGATGTATTACATGTCTACTGATGTGTAGATGTGTGTATATGCATTTGGATTTTTCACAGTGTTACCCCAGAGGCCATTTAAACAGGCTTACTGCCTTACACATGCTGTAATTAGTTTACTTGTTTTTTTTTTTCTGTGTAATAATATTCAACATTGCTATTAATACATTTTTTTAAAAATGCCTCTCTGTGCAAAATGGGTTTAAAAACATAAAAAAAACGTGAGATACTGTTGTTGTTCATTATTTGGACAGGAGGAACAAATTATGACAGGATTGGCCTGATATTATTTGTATTCCACTGTAATACTGTAATTTTACTGTATAAAGAGCAAAATTTCATGAGTAGTTAGTCATTATAAGAAGTGTTTGTGAACTAAAAATGAAGAATGTGGGATACCATTTATATGTGATTTGGAGAGCCCAGCCCGTGCTCCCAACAGGGAAAACCAATTCTGCAGGGGAGACCTACCACTTGTGCAGGTGAGGCCAAAGAGAAGATATGCTTCACTATATTTTGTAGTATTCGGCTTGGAATGAAGTTGGTTTGGAAACATATTTGGCAATGCTTCATCTCCTGCTTTGTGTTTGTGTGGGAGCGCCGTCAAAAACCTGTCCAAGCGTTCTTTTTTTTTTTTTTTTTTGCAATGACTCTGCCCCCCCCCCAAACACACACACACACCTTCTGGAGATTAGACACAGATGAAAACACAAAACAAAGCAGACTCTAATCAACAGACGTAGGAGAGCAGATCCCTTTGGTTTAACCACATGTTAAAGAACAAACATGACTGAGTAGATCATTGGAGACTCTCTCTCCATTACAGACACGTATCAGACCTGCTGCATCCACAAAGCCACCAGTGTTGTGGAGGACCCCACACACCCCTCACACATACTCTTCACCCTGCTGCCTTACACACATAGAAACACACACATGCCTTCATCCATCAAGTTACTTTTTGCACTTTGCTCAGTCTTTTGCACAACCCACTGTTGCAGTAGTCTGCCACCTACTGGCCGCCAGCTCTTTGCAGCTGTTTCTATTCATGATTATTACACAGAACCTACCTCAGGTGTTTTCAAGTAATAATTACACACTTTTTAATTTTGCCTTAAAAGATTATTCATATGCTATTAAATAGAAACGGACAGCTTCGCATTTTACAGCTCTGTTTCCTGCTTATCACACAGAAACTACTACAGGTAATTGACCATCCAGGAAAGTAAATCTCCAAAAGTTGATTCTGTTCATCTGGACGTAGCATTTTGCGTTCCCACAAAACGCTACATCCAGATGAACAGAATCAACTTTTGGAGATACAGGTAATTGAGTCGTAATAACTTAGAACTTACCACATTATTACACTCTTGCCTCTCCCTTGTTACCTATGATTACCAATTTACTGCCAAGCTGTAATAGAAATATGCTAACGATCATTGAAGCTAGGTTAAGGAGGTGAGCAGTGAGCAGCAGTATGGCTTCATGCAGTGAAAGACCTCTACAGATGTGATGTTTGTTCTGAGAGTGTTGATGTAGAAGTTTAGAGAAGGTCAGGAAGAGCTTATCTGCGTCATTGTGGATCAGAGTAAGCAGATGATTGGCTGCTGAGAAAGGAACTGTGGTGCTGCATGTGGAAGTCAGCAGTGGCAGAGAAGTATATGTGGGTGGTGTCAGCAGTAGTGAGGTGTGCAGTAGGAGGGACAGATTGGTTGAAGGCGGATGTGGGTGCTCAAGGGCCGTGCAGAGATGTTTGAAGGGGCGGGTGCTCAAAGTTTATAAGGGGCACACAAAACCAGGCGGAAGAACAACAATCACTCTCCACTTGCTGTCCATCTGACAACAAGGCACCGTTTGCTATTGCATTAATCTATTATTTAATTATCCACACTTAAGGACTCTTGCACATAACCCTTAATAAAGTAAATATAAAAATTTTTTATAGAACCAAAACATTGTGTTTATTATTGTTTTAATACCTCTGCAATGCAACAACTGCTACATGTGTTATTGTTACCTGTGCTCTGTTTAATGCAGCTGGTGAGGGATCCACTGTCTTTAGTAGCCTCACACAGCTCCTGTCACTGTTTCCTCCTCATGTCCATACAGGGTATCTAATGACCTGTCATAAAATCTGTTAATGAAACTCTGCTATACAGAAGAATTTCGAAAACCTTCTCAGTGGATTTCCTTCTCTCCTAAAGTGCAGATGACATGTGTGTAACTTTTGAAAACAAAGGGCAGAACAGGAGTTGATAAAATCCTGTCACAGGGGGACCCCAGTGAATAAAAAAGAGCGGGGTTTCACACAAATCAGTATCACAAGATAAGACCATTAAATTAAGTCCCTGCCAACATGTGCCAAGAACACAAGTTATGCTGTGAATTTTCACATTGATTACACTTAATTTATAAATCCATTCAACCCATTTTCCTCTTTCTACAAACTACCATTTTATTCCACACACGCACACACAAGTAAACTATTACATGATCAGCTGACTTCTTCCATTGTTCTGAAAAACTTGTCATAAGTCCTACAGCCACTAGAGGGACTTATTGTCTGTCTTATGCTGATAAGGGGAACTGGCTCAAAGGACTGATGCTGATATTTTTCTTCAAAACAAAGTCTCCACATTTAATGTTGGTTAAGACCAGCTTATCTGCACTTTCACATTTCAACAAATCAATATAAATTCCTCACATGCTGCATGTCTTGTCAATGGGTTGATAGATATCATCTGACTAGCACACAAATACAGACTATTAGTGCCTGCATGTGCTTGTCCGAATCCATCTTTTGGCCACATTAATGACTTTATACATTAATTTCTTGCGAATAATATAATTATGCATCTTGGTCAAAAACTGAGATCTACTGGGATTTTACCACACAATCATCTATATAGATTACAGAGAATATTCCAAAAGAGGAAATTCCAGTCAGAGGCAGTTCTGTGGTTGAAAATAGTTTATTTATATTAGAGGTCAAAAGAGAAAAGCCAGACTGCTTCAAAATAATAGGAACTCAACAACTTGTGGCAACAAAAGTGTGCAAAAGAGCAGCTCTGAAGACACAAGACATCAAACCTACAAGCATGTTGGTGTGCAAATATATATGCAGCCCCATATAGCACTACCACCTACTATAGTTGTTAGATCACAGTGGAAGATTCTTTTCAATTTCATTTATATAGTACAAAATCACAACAAAAGTGGCTTCAAGGTGGTTTAAATTGCAAGATAAAGACCCTACAATTAAAAAAATACTCATTACATGCAGAATTGTGTATAAACACTGAAACGAGCAGCGTGTAGAAGAAATACTCCTATTTCTATGGTGCTGGGGACTTCCCATGATGCACCATGGCAGGATAACTAAGAGAAAATCCAAGGTCATGTGATCCAGACATAACTGTAAGCTTTATCAAAACGTTTTTTGCCTAAATGTAGAGAGGGTGTCTGTCACCCGAATCCAAACTAGGAGCTGGTTCCTTATAAAAGGGGCCTAAAATATATATGGTTTGTGAAAACAACACACAAAGAAAAGATGCGGTGAATTGCACAATTTAATGCAAACCCTGCAGTGGTCGGTGAGCACATATATGACTGGTGCTGGTATGATCTTTTTTCAGGTGCTTGTTATATCTCACTTCCTGCTCCCTGTGAAAAAGGTTTATTTCCTGTGTGCTCTATAGATTACTGAAGAAAAGATGACTCAATGTTTTAGTTCTCTACAAAAATGTGAAGGGAATCTTTCTTCCAATCCAGTAGATGTCTGTTTAAATATTGTAGGATGTTGTTCTTATTATTGGTAGGGAAGATACACATTTTTTTTTCAAAGTATGACTGTGCACCTTATTAGTGAGAAGACATCATGACATCTTAAAAAAACAGCTGAGTGGAACAAAACAGAAGTACAAGATGTGTGTGTAGCTTAAGTAAAGCAGATGTGGTCTGTCTGGTAAGTCACGTAATGACTGTCGATTTAAGAGTAAGCAGCTTATTTAAGTCTAACAGTGAAACCTCTGCCTATCATCTTCGGTGTGTCTATGCAGGACACTATGCTTAGAAACAGCACATTTCATTACTAGAAACAGAAACTGGGTCATTTTTAACTCCATTGCACGTTTAAAGTAATTAAAGTTCATTTGAAACCACATCATCTCATCTCTCCTCTGAGGTGTGTGAAATGAAAACAAAAAACACATACACTAAAAAACCAGAAAATATCAGCTCCAATGAGCATTTGCAGATAATGATGGTGAAATAAGCGTTTGCTTTTATTCTTTTAATCAACTTATTAATATGTGTTTCTTGTTTTGTTGCAGCCATATGTCAGGTCAATTTTAAAATGCAGGCAGTTCAATTTTATTTTAAATATGACCAAATCACAACAACAGCCCCTTTGAGGTGCTTTATATTTTAAGCAAAAGACTGTATATTAATACACAGAAAACCGCAACAATCAGAAAACTCCTTATGTTCAAGAACTTGGCAGCAGTGGGAAGGAAAAGCCATCTGCTGTGACTGAGTAGTGCCTGAGGGGAGGGAGAGAAAAGAGAAAAAAGACAGAAAGATACACTGAAGAGAGTTACAAATGTCTTTGCCACGAAACACATTTGAAAATACGGGTAAGAAGATGCAACAGTGATGAAGACCCAGGATCTTCCATAGCTCTCCAGGACACAAGGCCACACACCTCAATGACAAACCTGTGTCCACAGAGGAAGAAGGAGGAAGCTCCCAGACGCAGCTCTCAAAGCCAACGGACAAGAGCCATAAAGAACCAGAGGAAATGGTCAGCCAATCCTGCTAGAGGCTAGCCAACAAGAGCCGAGAACAGTCTCGTGCCAGATGTCTAAGAATTATTCATTAACACCAAAAAAATAAAAATTATACAGGCTTTATGTCCAGTATTGTTTAGTGATGAGTATCACAGCACATGAAGCCTCAAAAACTAGGATTTCAGGAAGTACGTTAAATACAGAAACCACTTAGAGAGCCAAAGAAATTTCAGTTCTTAAAACCAAACAGAATCAAACAAAAACAAACGAAAAAGCCCCTACAAAGTTTTAGTTTCAGTTCCTCATGCTCAAACAATTATATCTTGTGTCTAAAGCAGTCTGGATTAGAATTTCAGTGTCAGAGAGGAACTTTAGTTAAATACCAACGATAAACACCAATAATCTAACAAAATACACTACTTTAAAAATGTAAATTACATTTTTAGAGATATCTTAAAAAAACACAATAAATAAATCAGGGGATTTTGTTTCTGTGCAGATTCATAATGTGAGTTACTGGCAGCTGACCTAAATTTATCGAACATGAATGTAGGTCAGCTGCCACAGCCACAAATCAGACAAATCACAGCTGGGTCGGCTTCTTAAATAAATTCACTGCAGTTCACTATCAAAATGATAACACACTGTTTTTATACACTGCAATCCCATTAACACATTCCATTAACCACTGGGCATTTCTGAAACCTACACACGACATTCAAATTAAATTCAGCTCAAGATATATGACACATAAACTAACACTAGAATTTCTATGGGGTTTCTAATAATATAATATATAATAATACAGTTAAGAAACACAGATTTAGTGGAGTCCATCTTACATCCACTTCTAGTCCAAATGACACACATGGCATTTAATCCACATGATAAAAAAAAATTAATAAGTCAGAAAGAAGTAACTGAATAATATATTTGTTCTTCCTTTCATGACCACAGTCACTGAGCTCTCTGCAAACTTGTAGACTCTGTAGACAGAACTTTGGAGACACTGTGGTTGTATCACAGACTTAAACACGGAGAAGATTAAAAGACATTTAAACTCATGAGATTGTGGCACGTAAAATAATTAATATACATGACTGATCTTCTTCTATGCCCAAAATACATAGTAATATTACACAGATAATGTGTGTTTTTTGTCTTTGTTTTGGGTTTTTTAAAACAGGTCCATGACAAAATATCTGAATATCTAAACAGGTTAGGTGGTGATAAAACTATCTATCTATATCTATTCAAAAAATTCCCCTCTCGCCACCTCGTTTTTACCCTTCCATGATGGCTCCTCCTCTTGCTCCTTGAGTGAGGACAGAGCATCTCCTTGGCAGATCCTGCACTTGATGGCAACTTATGCTATTGGCTTAAAGTTGGCCTCTAGTGTTGTTCCCCACAGAGTTCCTGATGAAGGCTCTTAGGGTCCTGTTGATCTAGGATCCAAGTGTGGGGCATCGAGTCATAGGCTTTCTGGCAGTCACTCCAGGCGGTGCACAGACTCGTCAGTATGGTCTTGCAGTCTCGGGTGACTGCTCTGTTTACCAGTGGTAGACAGAACAGTCTGTCTAAAGTGCATTCGAATTTAAATTAAAGTAACATGTAGTAATAACAATGCCTCATGTCTCTGTTGCAAAACTAGAGATTGGCTTTTATTTGTCACTTATCCATAGAAAATATTTTTAAAGGCTTCTATTATAATGTATATATGTATATATATGTATACACACACACACACACACGCACACACACATATATATATATTCTATCATAATATAGAAAATGCAAATGCATTTTTGCAATTTTGTTGCTTACAATTGTGCACATTTTCTATATATGATGGTCATTCCAAGGCTGACGTTTTCTTAACACCACCAGCAGCAGAGTGACCCATAAAATGGTGCCAACAGTCCTTAGCAGGAAGTAGAGAAGAACAGGGAGTTGATCATAACATAGGAGAGTCACCATGTCATTGTCTGTAAAAAACAACAACACAAAACACAACAAAAAACATCCTTAGTTAATATATACAAAAAGCATAAATAACCAATTATTATTTGTTCTTGTCAAGAAGAAATTATTGAATTTCCAATATAAAACTCTGCATCTAGAGGACAAATGATGCCCCAAAATGATGCTCCATCATACTTTCAAACACGTATCCATTGTACAGGCAGGTGATACAAGCCCAATTATACTGACAATAAAAGGGTCAAATATTCCAGGCGGGTGAATACATTTCAGTTTATACTGGGTAAGTTATGATGCTATCATATGATCACACTGCCAATGCTAATTACATTAGCACACGCAATGAATTCTGAGTGAATTTCTAATAATATCTATTATTAATGCATTTATTCTGCATTAAGCTAACAGAATAAATGCTAAATAGTTTCTACTCTTTTCTAGTGGATATATTAGGTACAGTGTGATTTAATAAAGCTTTAGAGTATGTCATGTAATATAAGGCACTAAGATTTATTTTCCAAAATGCCTTTTCTTGGTTTTTGCAGTTTTGCCGTGTCTTTACAGAAACAAACCCTCCAATGCTGGTTGGAAGCTTTTGTCTCTCATTTTGAAGAAGTGATTATTTGTCTCTGTGTCTACCAAACTGAGTTCCAACGTTTAGTGGGGGATTAATATACGTCCATATTTTATATGAAGTTTAGGCCTCTAACAGCCTGAAAAGTATGTGACCTGAAACACATCTCACCACACACACACACACACACACACACACACACACACACACACACACACACACACACACACACACACACACACACACACACACTTAGACCAGTAATGTGTGCACTCACCTGTGTTGTCTCTGCTTCTGACAGCCAGCCAGCTCTCAGGTGATTCTCCAGCTCCTGAGATGTTGCACTTGTAGAGTCCTTCATGAGACTTGTTAATATTGTGGATGATCAAAGTGCTGGTGGAGATGCTCTTGATAAAGATCCCATTTTTATAGAAGGTTATGGAAGTGGAGGCTTTGGTGAAATCTGTCCCGTTTTTACAGTGCAGACTCACAGTGTTTCCCTCCATCACAGGAAATAAAGGACTTTCCAGGATCACAGGACCAGCTGGTATAATTATAACATATGGTATAATTAGACGTTTATAGCTCAGCACAAATGAAAATCATGTGTTTGAAACCTGTTTCTCATTTAAGTGATAGTAGTATCACTTAGTATCACTAATTTTCTTTTCTTTTCACTTGCACAGGCTAACACTTAACAGATATATATTTATCAGCTGATTTCTCAACAAGCCCTCTGTATGGTGGTGTACTTTAGCTCATAAAACACATTTTAACATGCAATTAACCACAGATTTCTTTACCAATATAAACACAAATATCAGTGATCACAGGTACAGTAAACTTACGTGCAATGGTGATGTTGACAGGGCTGCTTTTCTTTCCGTCTCCACTCTCACACCAGTACTGTCCGCTGTCTTCGATATAAACATTTCTGAAGATGCAAATGGACCCACTGAAAACTCCCCAGCTAGTCCCACACGCTGTATCAACATCTGCTGCTTTCCTCATTAGTTTCCATCCAAGAGACCCATCAAACCCCTTACAGTCAAAAGACACTGTGCTGTATTCATAGTGCTGAGAAGTGTTTGGAACAACATGAGGAAAAGCTGAATATATTGACAAAGAGAAAGACAGGACCATTAAAAATATGTCAAGTGACAATTAACAAATCAAACACAGAATCCTGACTGAGATTATTCAGAAAGTTACTGAATCGTGCAAAGAAATCAAATTAACTTTCACTTACTTGTTTGAGCATCACAACTATCCCAAATCACCAGCAGCAGCCAGGTATTTATCACTGAAGAAACAAATAACAAGTGAAAGTTTTAAAGATAAGTGAATAAAAGATACATTTAAATAAAATATAACTCAAATTGATCCGTAGTTGACCCACAGGTGATCTTATGGCTTTGTTAGACTTTGAAGGGAATTTTGCTGAATGAAAAATTAAAGGCTATGACAAAATAATGTGAATTATGTACTATAGTCTTGATGGTAATATGTTGTCAGTGAACCTGTTTATAAACCTACCCTTCCCAAAAGGTCCAAAAAATAGATAATATTATAATAATATATCAGATTTGACTGCATCACTGTGACTTGTCCATCAGCTTACAACTCAATAACTCAATAAATATATTTCTGCTTTAAGTATACGGTATTTAAGAGAGAACAATATTTATTAAGCTGAACATATCAGGACATCTGAAAGGATAGCAGACCCAGAACTAACCAGAGAGATCACGTCTCTCAGCTGGCTTAGAAACTGGAGATGGTCAAAGAGAAGGTGGTGTGGCCATCTCTGCTTAGATAGCTAACCTGTACTGAATCTTTTTTTACTCCTGTTCTTTAACGTAAATTAGTATATGTTCAATGCTCCCCTGGATAAAAAAAAAAATCATGACCTTAGTAGTCATTAAATAACCCTCACAAAAACAAATTCACAGCCTCTCTTCACACAGTTTGAGAAGTGTTGTGGTTGTACTGTAGATAGTTTGTCAGGCTGAAACACTAAGATTTAAAAAAGAATAAACGAGTTACATAAATATGAATATAGAAACACTGTGTGGTTTGGAAACTCTGCAAAGGGTTTGAGCAGCATTCATCTCTGCAAAACTTCACAGCCTAATGTGGTCATTGTATGAATTTGTATTTCTTCTTATCAGACTTTGCATGTAATCCTGCTTTGTGTTTGGCCAGAAAACAGCATTGCACAAGGCTCGTCACCAAAATCATCAAAATACTGAATATTTTTTACAGAAAAATGAAAGTTACGCTCACAGTTGGAGATTCTGATATTTGTAGAATCAATAGTCCTGATACTCTTCTGGCGAAAGTTTAATACTAACCTATTGAGCTACAAATTATTACAACTGCTAGATAAAAAGCAGCAGCAACACCTCAGATGTGTAACAAACTCAGTACTCACACAATCTAATGCAGGAAAGCGTAACCTCCATGTTGTCTTGCTGACAGATCATCACACCGATATGCAGTTTATTATAACTACCAACCTCTTCCTGTTTGGCTTACTGCTGAAGTATAGAGGTGTCAACTTTCTACTGTAGCATGAGGTCTTGTCTGGTATTATGACCCCATACAGGCAACTGATCTGCCCAAAAAATACCTTTACAGGATACCTCATGGGAACCTCCTAGGTTAAGTACTAAAAACTAACTAAAGCATGATGATTCTGGAGCTCCCCATTGCAAAATAAAAATTGTTGTGGCATATTATCTCATGTACTTAGTTATTGTTCCTGACCAACAACCAACATTTTATATGAAAAAAGAAAATGGTTAAGTGAGGCATTTGATTTTAATAACAACACACACGGGGAGTAATGAGAACAAAGCAGTCGAATAACTGCCAGTGTTACAAATGTTCATATTTAGATATACAAAGTGACCTAGTGACCTCTACAGGGCATGTTCGGCACACACAATCATACTAGATTCATTTGTGTACAGGGCTCCTACTATGGCAAATGACAAATTAGCTGCTAAACACTTTGCATAACTTCATTGCTATTCATTTAAATTGTGTAAAATATGAATTTAGGGAAAATCCATATATTTTGGAGAGAGATGCTTTTCTCTGGTGGGCTGGATGGCCTCTCCTGGGCAAGTTTAGATGTGGGACCTTGGTGGCTGGGGTTAGCTAGTTTCTGGTTAGGTCCCTCCTTGAGCAGGGGTGGTTTGTACCCCCCTGGCCATTTTGTCGTTTGTAGTGGGTTGGCCCAAGTTAGAAAGTCATGCCTTGGGTCCTTTTGGAAAAGTGAGGCATTCAGGTGAGGGAACGTCTGCGTGTCTGCTGTCACTTGAATAGATGATTGGTGTTGCAGTGTGCATATGAGCAACAAGACTCATCTGCACACTCTAGACTGATTTTTGAGGTGGGTGCGGTGGATGCTGTCTCTGACTTTGGTGGAGTCCTGGTATTAGCTCATGCCAGCGTGACTAGCCTCTGGGGTGTCATTGCCTTTGGTTCCCTGGGACTCAGCTCATGATGGATGCAGCTGTGGATGGGCTGAATCTCCTGGATCTATGTGTTTCTGCCTCCGGGTCCTGGGGGGGAGGATTATTGCAGCTTCCTTAGCCGCTAAAACTGGTGGATCTAAATCTTCACCACAAAGTCCGTTCACATGCAAGAAGAAGGGGAATGAGTGGGTCAACGCTCAGGGCACAGAGACTAAATCGGCCTTAAACACACCATTTATTTCCATGGAAAAAGGTAAAACCAGAATTACAAATATAATTTTAAAATACCCCTATACAATAAAAATAACGTTCTCAATACACTACAAACCCTGCCGGCAGAAATAAATATACACTATCCAGAAAAATACTCCAAGGTTTACCATACGCTAAAA
The DNA here is from genome assembly GCF_013358895.1 of Oreochromis aureus. Classification (NCBI taxonomy): domain Eukaryota; kingdom Metazoa; phylum Chordata; class Actinopteri; order Cichliformes; family Cichlidae; genus Oreochromis; species Oreochromis aureus. Next base: position 51,663,792 of record NC_052944.1, on the reverse strand, counting down.
TTTCCTCCACAGTCCAGTAATCCCACAGTCCAGCCACACTCCACACCTGAACACGGGCTCCCTTGTAGCACCGCCCTGAAACAGACAGACACGGGCCAGCAATGTTACCGCACAACCGCTGCAACCCTCCCCCAGCAAAACTGCACGTAGCGCACAACAGTGGGAAAACGATACTCACAGATGCAGGCAGAGGCGTACCCCTGCCCTGCTGTGGATTCCACGAATTGTTAAATTATTCTGAGTTGTGATTCTCTTCCAGACCCTGAGCCAGGTTTTGAAGACTTCCAAGGGCACAGAGAGATGACTTAATCCAAGCCACCAGAAAGTAGAAAATCAAAATGAGACAGAGGCGGATAACTGAATGTATTTTAAAGCCTTAAGCGCTCAGCCTGTCAGTTGACTGGCTGACACGTGAGTAACCTACAGGACAGCAGAGAGAGAGTGTGTGTGTGTGTGTGTGTGTGTGTGTGTGAGAGAGAGAGAATGGAGCTAAAAAGGCAGGCCAAAACAAAACACTCTGCAACGATGAGGGTCGCGGTTTTCATTGTTTAATGTGGACATACAAGCTAAAGTCATCTGTTAGACTTCCTGTTTTAACCACAATTTATTTTAATTTTGTAATATTATAAAAGTTGTAGCACAATTGGTTAAAACATATAGACCAGCTTAGTGAGAAAGACATTTTATACTGTAAAAGCTGAGAAATCTTTATGAGAAAAATCTTGTAAATGTATTACTTGTATATCACAGAAAATTACACCAATACAAAGTAAAAATATTCTAAAAAAATTAAAAAGACAAAAAACATGATATGTAAGGATGAAAATCTTTATGGTGAGAATTTTATTAGTCTGTATATATTATTTTAAGTTTAATCTATGATCAATAAAAAAGCTTTTTGTGTGTTTCTGGTGGCTTCTATAAATTAGCTTTTAGTTGTATTTTTCTATTGATTTTACAAATTCATGTGTCTGAGTCTCAATGGTTTCACCTACTGTTGATCATTCCTTTTATGGAGATTATAGTATAGTCATAAAATCATTTTTTAGGTTTAAATCCAGCTCTTTGTGCAAAAAAAGAAAAAAAAACATTTTAAAAAGCTTTTTTTGTGAAAGCATGTTCTTATTCACTTAAACTGTGTCCTTCTTTCAGATGCTTAGGCCTTACTGAACTGCATGTAGTAGAACCTGTAAAAAGACTGCTGACAAAACCCCGTCCAGGCCCTTAAAAATATACATGTGTAGACAGTGGTTTTTAATTTTTGCAACAGCCTTTGCAAAAATAAATGTGGAGACAACAGCATGTCGATACCATATCACACCTATGTTTTGTTTTAACCTCGAGGGTCAAGACATCATGAGAAACTACAACAATAGCCCCAAACCTCAACTACATGTTTCAAATAAAAAGAGAAAAAAACATTTTGAAAAATATCTTTTAGATGTTTGACAGTTAGAATGATTCTACTTTCACCTGACTGCAAAAAGATAAACATACATTTAATAATATAATGATAGATGACAAATACCTCACAGGTTACTTCTTTGTGAGCAAAGATTCCAGTACACCTATGTTTAAAGACACATTTAATCCTTGTCTTGCTGGCTGCCAGTAAAGGCATCCTTCACCAGCAGCTGCAAGAGCAGAGCCATCATTACAATAGTTGGAACAGAGACGAGCCTCTCTGTGAAGCAAAGGCACCAGAAAGTACATGTAGTCACGTATTGAAAACATGAATTTCCCACAGTGCACTTATTTCACTTTGGAGGAAAAAAAAAACAGTCTTCTAAGTCAGCATTTTAAAGTTAAATGGACATGCTGCAAATAATTCAACAGGGTTAAACCCATATCTTAGTCCTAACTGCGTCTCTATAATGCGTCTGTATTAATCATAAGGTTTGGAAGCAAGTCTATGTCTCAACTCTGATAGCCAGCTTTCTCTGAATTGTTTGGCCCAATTGGAATATGTGTCACAAACAAGGATGCAGTGGACTCAAGAGCAGACTCAATTGCTCGAACTATGTACAATTTATTGAAAGGAAAAGGAATTTAAACAAGACTGGGTCTAACAGAAAATATTCGCAGAAACTGAGGGAGGCCCGAGGACGGCGAAACGGACGTTGAACACAAGGAGAATACGGGCGGGAACTTTTGAAAACACCGGCTATTAGGCGGGGAAGAGGTTGCCGTGGGAGCGTCCCAGGGATGGTTGAGAGTGTGGGGGAGCTGGTCCAGGTTCCAAGGTCTCCAGGGGAGTTGAAGTACGGGCTGGAGGGCAGGCTGAGGAGAAGGTGAGTGTGTAGTCCCAGGGTTCTAGGCAGACTGGAGAACGGGATGGAAACAGAACCAGTGCTGCTGATGAGCACAACAGGTGATGAATCACGGGTGGTAGCAGGAGGAATTGGCGAGGAGTGGCAGGCAGCGCTGGCTTAAAAACCCTCTAGATGGAGGCCCGGAAATTGGAAGCAGGTGATGACCTGGCCAACTCCACCCCAGGGGATGGACAACAGGAACCTGGGCCACACCCGACCAGACACTCCCACAGCATATGACAATATGCACTTGTAGAGTCATGTGAAGATTATACCAATTCTTATGGAAAACTGGCAGGAGGCTGGTGGACAATGTGTTATTATTGCAGCTATCACATTATGAGCAGGACTCTCAGATCACAGCATCAACTGAAAGAGATCAAGTTCATCATTATCAATACATGTTGATCAAAATTAATTTACCTCTTAACATTTACCAAGTCGAGAACAATGTAATTTGTAAACTGCATATATATATAATTTTTTTTCTGAGTGCAACAATGAGTACTTACCACTTCTCAAGGCACAATTTCACTGAAAATGTGAGGTCAGAAGCAAGAGCACACTGAGCACTGGAGGAAGAAAGAAAGTGGGCATTAGGTTTGAGAAATGTTGGCTATATATTGCTTAGATAAAGGAAACAGTATAATATTATAAACAAAAGCAGATAAATTAAACTTTAAAATAAATAAATAAATGATTTTTAGTCATTTAAATACTTGAGGGTAAAAGAAACCAATTAGGGAATATGTTACAGTCTGTAAAATTTACTGTCAAGCACAACATTATATACCCAGTTGCAGCTTCCACTGAAGTAGTCCCAACACCAGCAGCTGCAGAGCCAACCCAACCGTCACAGCTGTGCACCGCAAGATGTAGAAATTGTGTGAAAAAGCAATTTCTTCATGAGGTACTGGAAGAATAAAAACACAAGAAGAAAAAAAAACAGATTCTTTAGGGCTGATAAGTCATCCTGTAAGTGTAAAAGCTAACTCTGGTTCCCCCAGGAAGTCATCATTAATCTTTCTGTTTCAGGACACCAATATCAGTAAAACTTTGAATGTTTAGTGTACATTTTGCTTTCTTCATTTTAAATTTCGATCAACTTACTATTTTAAATCCAAGCATATTATAGTAGCCAGGATTGCTGGGATTCAGTAAATGTGAATGATATTTTTGAAGCACCACAGGGCTCAAATTACAGCTCACTGAAAGCGTGGATGTGCTGTGATTACAAATTCATCCATGCTACTAATAAACAAATAAATTGAAAAAAATGAAGAAAAAACATACCTTTCCCTGCATTGGATTTCCTTCTGATAGCCACCCAGGTCTCTGGTGATTCTCCAACTCCATGTATTCTGCATTTATAGAGTCCTTCATGAGACTCTGAAACATCAGGGATTTCTAGCTTTCCTTCATATCTGGTGCCCATGAAGAAGTTATCTTTGTAGAAATCTGCTGTGAAATTTGAGGAAGTGATCTTGTTTCTACAGTGCAGAGTAACAGCATCTCCCTCCACCACAGCATGGGCAGGACTCTCCAGTATCACAGCACCAGCTGAAAATGGAAAGTAATTTTGAAATTTCATGGATGTGCCATGCTCAGTGATACAACTTTTAAATTTTAGATTTTAAGTCTGATAATAACATACATGAGACAGTGATACTGACAGCATGGCTCCTCTCTGCCCCACTCTCACACCAGTATTCTCCACTATCCGAAGCAGAGGCATGATCAATCCTGCAGGTCTTTGTCGCAGTGCCATTTGAACATTGAGAAATGATTTCTCTGGCATTCCTCACTTTCCAATCGGTTGAAATATTAAACCCTTTACAGGTAAAATAGACTGACTCAGTTTCAAAAAGGTGCAGTCTGGATGGAGTTATACGAAAAGTTGAAACTGAGAAAGAAGAAGAAAAGATATCAGCTGAATTCCCAGAGATCCAAAAAGTAATGTTTACCATTCCCAACAGAAAATGCAAGGCTAATTCAGGGTAGGAGGTAGGAAATAAGGATTTAGGCAGAAGGGCTGGAAAACATGATCTGAATACACACAACTTATGAGACATCTTAGAATAGCTTTTATGCACATGTGCATAAAAGTTGATGGTGTAACTACCATCAACTTTGTGTTTGTTTCTACAACCCTGTAGAAATCTTTGTTGAATGTTGTTATAATTAACAAACTAGTAAACTTTTTCTTATCCTACCTGTTTCATGATTTTGTGGCACTTCAATCCAAATCTTGTTTCATTTTTATAGTTTCTGATGATTATTATTGTAAAATTTCAAGAGAAACAAAATCAAGTCTTTTGCTGCATTTTACAAGATTGTATGATATAATATCAAACAACTGAGCTCAACAATAATCAAAGTCAGATCTACAACAGCAAAAGCAAGACTCTCTAGGGTTAAAGATTCGTGTCATAGAAAACTGTTTATACCTATACGATACTGCAGTTAAAAAAATACTTCGATTACTTGTGTTAAATTTATTGCTGGGATTCAGTAAATGTGAATAATACGTTTGAAGTACCGCAAAGATCCAATTACAGCTCACTGAAAGCCTCGATGTTGTGATTATAAATTTACGCATGCTATCAATAAGCAAATAAAATTAAAAAAGAAAAAAAAACTGTCATTGTCTCTGTGCCTGCCCGGCCGGCCCCACAAGGCTACATGTGCTGTTTTGGCTTTCTCTCTCACTCTCTCTCTCTCTCGCTCTCTCTCTCTCTCTCTCTCACTCTGGGCGGAGCTCACTGTGGGCTCCGCCCTTGGCCCACACACCTGACAACAATCACCTGTCATCACCTGGAGCACTATTTGAGGCTGGAACACAGATCCTCTCGTCGCTGGATGATTGTACTACAGACGTTAGTGTTTCTCACAGCTCCTGTGAACCTGTGCCTAGTGATTTGAGATTTGTGATTTGTGATTAGTTTGTGACTTCCCTTTTCTTCTGCTACAGACTTTCCTCCCCGGACCTGTGACCTCCCTGCCGTGTGAACGTGTGTGAGTGTGGGCAAGAAGAAGTGAGCGAGTGTGAGAGAGCTACCCGGTGATTCCCTGGAGTTTTGGATTCCCTTCACTGTATATACCGCGCACTGGTGCTGTAAATAAACTGTTTCTGGAGACGTCAACCGCTCTGCGCCTGAGTTCCTTCTACCAGATTGTGACAAAAACTGAAAAAAACATACCTTTCCCTACATTGGATTTCCTCCTGACAGCCAGCCAGCTCTCTGGTGATTCCCCAACTCCATGTATGTTGCATTTATAGAATCCTTCATGAGACTTTGAAACCTTTTGGATTTCTAACTTTCCATCATAGCTGGTACCCATGAGGAAGCTATCTTTGTAGAAATCAGCTGTGAAATTTGAGTCTTGTTTGTCTGCCTTCTTTCTACAGTGCAGAATAACAGCATCTCCTTCGACCACAGGATGGACAGGACTCTCCAGTATCACAGCACCAGCTGAAAATGCAAAGAAATTTAGAAATGTTACAAATGTGCAATGGTTTAGTCATTATAACCTTCATATTTCAGATTTTAATTCTGATAATAACATACCTGAAACAGTGATACTGACAGTGTTGCTTCTCTCTGCCCCACTCTCACACCAGTATTTTCCACTATCTGAAGCAAAAGCATGTTTGATCCCACAAGTCTTCGTCACAGTGATATTGGAACATTTTGAAAGGATTTGCTGAGTGCTCCTTACTTTCCATCCTGCTGAAATGTTAAACCCTTCACAGGTAAAAGAGACTGACTCATATTCAAAGAGCTGCAGTCTGGATGGAATGATAGAAAAAGGTGAATCTGAAAAAAAGAAGAAAAACGCAGTAAAATATCAGATGAGTTCCCAGAGATCCAAAAATGGAGGTTTACCACTCCCAACACAAAATCCAAGGCTAATACAGGGTCAGTGGTACAAAATAAGGATTTAGGCAGAAGGGCTGGAAAACATGATTTCAAGTCATGCTACTTACAAGAGATCTTAGAATAACTTTTATGCACATGTGCAGTCACCACCATCAACCCTGTAGAAATAAACAGATTTTTTGTATGAAGATGATTTTCTTACTATTGTGTATTATTCTACCTTTAACATTAACTGTATTAACTTTATCAGTAATTATGATCTGACCAATATCATCATGAAGTAGTTCATTACTTGCACAAACATTTCATATAACGAGTACTATAAAATTCCATCCATCCATTTTCTTCCGCTTATCCGGGGTTGGGTCACGGGGACAGCAGCCCAAGCAGAGAAGCCCAGACCTCCCTCTCCCCAGCCACCTCCTCCAGCTTATCAGGGGGAACACCAAGGCGTTCCCAGGCCAGCCGAGAGATGTAATCTCTTCAGCGTGTCCTGGGTCTGCCCCGGGGCCTCCTCCCAGTGGGACATGCCCGGAAAACCTCGCCCAGGAGGCATCCTTGTCAGATGCCCGAACCACCTCAACTGGCTCCTTTCGATGTGGAAGAGCAGCGGCTCTACTCTGAGCCCCTCCCAAATGGCAGAACTTCTCACTCTATCTCTAACGAAGAGGCCAGCCACCCTTCAGAGGAAGCTCATTTCTGCTGCTTGTATTCGCGATCTCATTCTTTCGGTCACTACCCACAGCTCGTGACCATAGGTGAGGGTAGGGACGTAGATCGACCGGTAAATTGAGAGCTTCGCTTTTACACTCAGCTCTGTCTTCACCACAACAGACCGGTACAGCATCACACTCGACTGCGAACCGTTCCAAGGCGAGCTGGAGGCCATCACCTGATGAAGCCAACAGAACCACATCATCTTCAAAAAGCAGAGATGAGATCCTGAGACCACCGAAGTGAAAGCCCTCTGCCACTTGGTTATGCCTAGAAATTCTGTCGATAAAAATTATGAACAGAATCGGTGACAAAGGGCAGCTCAGGCGGAGCCCATCACCCACCAGGAACAAGTCCGATTTATTGCTGGTTATGCGGACCAAGCTTTTGCAACGGTCGTATAAGGACTGAATGGCCGTACTGTAAAATTGTGTGTTTAAATTACCAAATTATGAATTATTTCATTAAGCTTTATTCTCGAACTTTATTCTTTGCGTAGACATCCAATAGATAAAATATAATAATATTAACAATAATTTTCTTTAAAAGAAAACACGTGGTAGAATAAGTAGTAAGCACTTACTTACATTCACCATAAAACAACAAAAACAGTTGTATATTTAAGTAAAGTACATGAGACAAGAGACATACTGTACTCACAGAGTCTACTGTAGAAAAGTATGACCTCCATGCTGTCTTGCTCACCGTGAGACTGAAGCAACATTAAAGCTTAATATGTACCTGAGGTTTTCCGTTTCCTGTGCAGGGTCACATCTGGTATTTAGCAGACTTTAGAGAAACAGTTATGAATGCTGCTGCAAGTGCTTCACAAAGAAATTTAAAACTTGAATTAAAGCAAAAAAGACAGCAGAAAATCATGTTTAGTGTGACTGCATATTAGTTTTTAATGTGGATTTTGACAGTGCAATACATAACGAATCACAGTGTAATTTTTGGATTGATAGACTAGTTAAGTCAGTGGCATATACACTACCAGTAAAAGAAAATTGACCCACTTTCTCATTCATTGGTTTGTGTTTGTTTTCATGAATTTTTACATTGTAGATTTTCACTCAAGGCATCAAAGCTATGAATGAACACATATGGAATTATATAAACAAAACAACAAAAAACTGTAAAATAACTCAAATCCATTTTTATATTTTAGATTCTTCAAAAGAGCCACTTTCTGCTTTGATTACTGCTTTGTACACTCTTGGCATCCTCTCGATGAGCTTCATAAGGCAGTCACCTGAAATGGTTTTGAAGGAGTTCCCAGAGATGCTGAGCACTCCTGACTCTTTTGCCTTCTCTGCGTTCCGTCTGCAAACCATTTCTCTGGAGTTTATGTAGGGTGGCTTTGGAGGCCAGGTCATTTGGCACAACACTGCAACGCCCTTACACAGCCTGAAGGTGTTTGGGGTCAATGTCCTGTTGAAAAATAAACGAACATCCAACTAAATGCAAACTGAATGGGATGGCATGTTTCTGCAGGGTGCTGTAGTAGCTATGCTGGTTCAGTGTGCCTTCAACTTTGAAGAAATTTCACAATGAACCCTGACAAAGCACACCTTTGAAATAAAAACTATTTCAGGTGACTACATCATGAAGCTCATTGAAAAAAGGCCAAGGGTTTGGAGCGCTGTCAACAAAGCAAGGGTGGCCACTCAGAGGAATCTAAAATATTAAACATTTTGGGTAATTTACCAATGTTTTCTTTGCTACATAATTCCATATATTTGATCTCTTCACTATGTATCTACAGTGTAGAAAGTAATAAAAATAAAGAAAAGGGTTAGCTAGTGGAGATGCAGGGCTTAATGGGCAGAACGCCACTGAAACTGATTCAAGAAATGCAGACAAGATGGAACAGCACATTTGACATGTTGCAACAGTTGTATGAGCAATGTGAGCCAGTGGGAGCTGCACGTCCCAACCTGTGTGATTATTCTGCTGACAAGCTTTATGGCGTTATTCATGAATCTATGACACTCCTTCAATCATTTGAGCTTGCAACAACAGAGCTGTCAGAGAAGGACAGAATATCGGCATTCAACTAGATACCACTTTACATAGTACTGCAATACAAGAGAATATAGCTATGTGTAGTTATTGCATAATTGGCCATAAATATCAGACTATGTCTGTAAATTTTAATAATATTTCACTGTTTGTTCTTCTTTGAACAAAAGGGTCACACTTGAAGTATTTACATCAGTTGTGCGACATATGAATCATTCCGGGTGTTTGACTTGGGAACACTTCTTGATCCAAGTTTCAAAGTTTTTGCATTTAGACCTCTGGTTAGAGCCAAGGAAGCAGAGAGGACTCTGACTCTGGTGTGCTTTGACTGACGCACATCACCAGATGGTGAGCAATTTTAATTTAGATTTTTTTTTTTTTTAAGTGTAAGCCTATGCTGTTTTATTAGCTGTATTAGCTGTTATTTTCATTAATTTAGCACCACTGAGATCAACATCTACAGGCCCAGCACAGGCACCACTAGCATCAGCAGCAGTAGCAGCAGCTGAGGTGGCATTAACCACAGCAGCAAAGGACTCAGCTGGGTTATGGAAACCCACAGTACCCACAGTGCAGCTGCTGATGCCACTGTAGTGTTCAAAAAATATAGAACAGATGCATTATTTCAAGAGCCACTCATTAACTGGGGACATCCTATTTAAGTGATTTCTTGACTGAGAACAGGTGTGGCAGTAATCAGGCCTGGGTGTGGCTAGAGAAACTGAACACAGCTTTCCACAGATGTGATGCACAGCACGTAAATTATGTTACAACAGGGAGTGGCAGATGAGTCTTTCACATAGGCCCATAAAGGTTTGGACTTTTTGCCATAATAATGAACACCGTCATTTAGAAACTGCATTTTGTGTTTACTTGTGTTATGTTTTGATGCAGGCTCAATCGTTCAGGTAAGTAATTCCCAAAGGTTGATTCTGTTCATCTGCATGTAGCATTTTCAGTGGGAGAAACATTTTGTCACTCATCCAAGTGACTTCTTCAGTCTCGATGTCTGGATAAGTGACGAAGTGTTTCTCCCGTTGAAAACTGTCCAGATAAACAGACTCAAGCTTTGGGATTTAATTGTGTTATCTTTCTCTAATATTTAAATTTTTGGATGATTTGACACATTTAGATGTGAAAATATACAAAAAAACAAAAAAACACAAAGGGAATAAACACTTTGTCAGACCACTGTATAAAAGTAGTGAGCGTGTCTCGTCTGCTAGTTTATGTATTTTGGTATTTTTTCCAAATCATAATTGTCTCAGACAAAAATATGATTAGTAGTTTGAAAGCAGGTTTATAACTCCAGAATGACCGAGCTAAGATCCTGTAGGTCTTCCAGATACAGATGGACTAAATGATGATGGCTAACCAACTGTACACAGTATTGATGGACAAGCAGCAGAAGACGGCCGTAGTGATAGTTAAAGCAATTTCGAATGAAATTGCTTCAACTATCACTGGTCCCAGCACTAAGTGCAGTGACTCCCACGCTCTTTTGCATATGTATTAATTAAGCATTGTATGCCTAAATGAAAATTCATCCTCTGTAATGTTATAGTCTATTTAAAGCTTATGACATGATATTATCCCTTGACTAGCTTTCACTGCTATGAATGTTTGCTATTCACTATGCTGTATTTCATTTAAATGTTATTTTTGTTCCAACTAGAATGAGAAAAAATGGAAAATGCTTGTTATTTTTTGATGGCACTGACAAATTTTATGTCTTGGGTGTTTATTCGTGTGTGCAGGTACAACAATCTTGTTCTTCTGTAAAAGTAAATTAGTCTTTCTCTCTTTTGTATCCTCCGTGTATTACATTGTATTTTGTGATTTCTAGAAAACAGTGCTGTGAAGTGACTCAGGACACAACAGTACTGGTGTTGTGTGAAGATGTGATCCAGTCATGCATTTATTTTGCAAGATTTTTTTTTCCTTTATATGCCATTACAGATCATATATTGTAAATAATGAGATCTGTTGTACCTTTCTGTACAACTTTTCTGTTAGAAGTTATGCACTGTGGTGACACCAGCACTCTCAAAACTTTCAGCATGTTGTGCCATCTCCATGGTTACAGCTGCTGTCTTTCCTGTAGATTAAATCAGGAAATTAACAGAAAGTAACAGAATTTCAAACATAAAAAGAAATTTAATGTGAACTTTGGATTCAAAGATAGGGGTTGTGGACTATTTGGGAAGAACAGCTGTTGTAAAGTCTGGAATGAACATTAACCTTTAGTGGGGTTTTTTCACTATTAATTTTGGCTACATATGGCAAATCTAATTTCTTTGGCAGGCAAAACATGGTGTGTGTGTGGTTACACTTGATATTTGGAGATTTTGAAATCAAATCATTTTCAGACCTTATAAGTACTGATACAGAAGAATGCACATGATGGCAATTGGTTTTCAGAAGAAAATATAAAAACTGGTAAATATTTAGCAAATGTAGTTAATAATATGGCTCGTGTTAAACTTCTACTAGAGATGGTTTCTTATTTTTGTTGGGGATAGGTAATTGTGATAAAAAATACAAACCTGTCTTCTTGCAGCAGTAAATGGAAATTATAAGGCCTGTGGCAATGCAATATAGAAATATAACCACTAGATGGCAGAAGAGTCTGATCAGAGAATAAGGAGGGATAAAAGGTTTAGATAAAACTTTATTAATCCCTCGGGTGGGTTTCTCCGAGAAATTTGGTGAGGGCTTGGTGGGGGCAGGAGCCTGCAAAGCTGCAAATGAAGAAAAGCCATGTAAATATCTTGTTTAGCAGGACATAAATGCATAAATTCATGCATTTGAAATATTTTCTTTCTTGTGACCATCACAGTAGCTACAGAAATGCCAAAAATAAATTTCATAGAACAGGAAATGTTTCTGTTATTATGTAACTAAATGTATTGTTTGCATGTGAAAATGTTAATAACTAGCTGGGATTTGTTTATGAGCAGTAATTTTTCAAATCTTTTCTATTGCCCTATCAGCACTGATGGTGGTTAAATCAATCAAGTTTACATCTCTGACAACAAAGGTAACGATGAAGGCAAATGTGTGTCCTGACCTATGACATTCAGACGGCTCGATGGTGATTTACTCTGACCAGTAGAACACCAGTAGAAACCTTCATCAGACGGTTGGACTTCTTTGATGGTAAACTCTCCTTCAGGTGCGGCTCTAATCGGGGTATCATGTCTCCCAAACTTGAAGAAGTTAACTGGGACAGGCGAACCACTTTTGTTCCTGCAGCGCAAAGTAACTTTACTTCCAGTCATAACAGGAAGAGCAGGGATCTCCATGATCAGGGGCCACCTGAACAACACAGAGTGTCAAATTATTCACAGGTTTTCTTCAAGGGCTTGAAAAGTGCCCTGCAACAGGATTTGTTAATGAGACTGAAGGTGATAAACTGCAGTGTTGTGCCGAGTGCCTCACTGATTACAATCATTTCTTCATTCTCAGCCATTCTTGATTCTATGCTGAATGATTTCAAACCTGAAACAGTGATGGTGACTTTGATGCTTTTCTGCCCATTCCAGTGTTCACACCAGTAAACTCCTCTATCTGCAAGAGGAGATAGATCCGAGACAATGCACGTGGAACCATTGATCCTCCCAAAGCCTCAAGAAGCTCCACATGTCTCTGTTTCTGAAACTGATATCCTCTTCAGTGTCCACTCAGTATTCCCACTGTAGTTTCCCTCCTCACAGCTCAGATGGACAAACTCTCCGGTAAAAAACTGCTGATGGTTTGGATGGACATTCAGAGAGACTGGAAGAAAAATTGACACGTGAAAGATGCAGACACAACAATTTTAGCATCAGGTATTATTGTTAGGTTTTACTTGACCTTTCAGCAACTTACGTTCAGAAACTGTGAGTCTAGAACCCAGCAGCTCAATCAGGCCTGGAATGGAAGATCACAGCAAGTCTCATCAGACTAAGTATTGGCGGGGTTAATACTTTCACTCAGAGTGTTTTTATACACAGTGATATTTCACACATCACTATAATTTCACACATATCACTATAATATAATCTAAAGTAAAAGGAGGATGCTCTCTGTTCCTTCTCTATGTATTATTTGCACATTTTTCTTTTTTTGTTTGGAGTTACATAGAATTTTATTCCTATTCCAGGAAGAAACCACATACACAGTCTTGTTTTTCTGGGCTTCCTGTGACGTACAGACTCAAACACAAAATAGCATTTCCTTCTTGAAAGCATTAAACTATTTTTAAAACAACCAAGGCAGAACAAAAGCAAGATAAGTACTTGGTAAGTCAAATACTGCTGTGGTTACTTTGTGTTAGCAGAACATATTGGCAAGAATCACAAGACAGGAACTTTGAGTGTCATTAAAAAGGGCTTTTCCCCCATGAGAGAGTCAGCTTCCTTGTTTTAGTGCACAAACATAACCAAATAAAGGTGATTATGATTGTGTTTCCTGATCTCTAAGTTTTCTTGCACATTTTGGATCTGCAGAGGACTGCAGTGAAATAGCTGAAATATTCAACTGTATGAATACAGTTTGTCTTTGTTTACCTCACAGAAGACCAGCGCAACAAAAAACATTCCTCATTCATTGACACTGAGGAGTACTGAGGAGCACTCTATCACATAGGAAATCACAACCTATTTATGTGAGCAACACCTAATTCTTTTTGAAGGTGAAACAAATACAGTGCTATGTGTCATGAAAGCTCTAAAAAAGAAAGAAGTAGTGAGAAAAAGCAATGGCTAATTCAGACCTTTATCTCCAGCAGGTTCGACCAAGAGTCGAACTGACTGGAGCTGTTTTAAAAAGCTAAAACAGATCTGAAAGCAAATAGAGCACATTACATTATTCAGTATCACTGCTTGAAAGATATCAAACAAAGTTATATAAATACTTGTGTTTGTTATTATAGCTTTAGTCTTTTAGTACAGAATATACATGATTTTGGAGATTACTTAAAATTTTACACATGGGATAACTTGAATAAATAAGTGTTCAGCAATTGTAAAAAGCTCAGCTGGTGTGATGTCAGTGCACTGGCTTAAAGTTTAAAACAACGTGTGAAAATTCAAGATTTTAGTTTAGATTCATTAAACCAAGTTAAAGCAAGCAGGTCTCACAAGTTTCATTGTGAATCTGTAGATGACTGTATTTCTGGAGGTATTAGTCATGCACATAACAAAGTGAATACTTCCTATTTCTCTTTGCATTAAAAGTTTGAATTTTGCCATTAATTTCAACTGATTTTTTCTGACAGTAAAATGTGTTAAATAGTTCCAGTATTCAAACGTATGAATGTAATTTTCCATGTTTAACATACCAAGGAGCAGAGCAGTAAAATGAGTCTTCATTATTCCACACTGAAGAGTTCCTGTCTGTTCTTTCTTAAGCATTCATAAGCATGCATCACATAGGAAGTAAACATCTATTTATGTGCTTATGCATAGCTTCTGCATTTTTCTTATCTCTTGGATGCACAACCTACCGATACCTACACTCTTCCACGAGTGGGGTCAAAAATGACCCCAAATAGAAACTCGCTCGGTTGTTATTCTTCAAAATCTTTAAAACAAAGAGTTGTAAAATTTTCATATGTGAGGTATTCCTCATAAAACATGTTTATGACATGAGGCCATTTGCATTTGTATTTATTTTTTTCATTAATTTTAAGAAATTGGAGTTTTTGTATCACTCGTATCACTTTTGTATGCTTGCTCTGCATATACTGCAGAAGCTGGGTCTTCCCTCTGAAAGGCACAAGTTGTTCATCCACTGTAACACAATCACTAAGGATGAACTTCTGCCTGCAGTAGACCAGGAACAGGCCCCATATGTAGCGGAAAGATGCCATCTTAGATGTCAGATTCTGAGTCAGTGCCTCCGATGGGCTCTTCGTCCCATCCGCCCTGGATCATTTGTAGGGCAAGGTCCACAGGGATCCTAGCTGGCCTCATAGCAGCCATGTTACTTTAGGTATTTTTTTTAAAAAAAACATCAGAAAGGACAATGTTTGAAATGCACAGGACACTATAAACAGGGCTGCACACAAATGGTCCGCAGGTGCGCATCTGCTGTCAACATAAAAGACGCATACTAGATAAGAAGTTGTAACGCTCGTTTGCGTACATTAGATGTTCTGGAGGAGGACAGACATTTGTTCAGAACTCTTAAAGATGTCGAATAAGCAAGCTCCGTAAGCAATTAATTTGGTGTTCCTCCACCGCAAAAGAAGCGCGTATTCTCGGAATTTCCGGGAATACTTTTATTTTGACAGCGAATGCACACCTGCGGACCACTTATGTGCAGCCCTGACTATAAATCATGTTTGTTGCTGTGTAAAAATTAATTCCTGATCCATCAGAAGTGTAAGTGGGTCAGTCAGAGTTGCTAAGAATGAAAGTTTCATAGAAGATTCCACAGGAACTGCTTGGGGTCATTTTTGATCCCACTTGTGGAAGAGTGGGGTAGTGATACAAAAACTGCATTTTTTTTTTAAATTAATGAAAAATAAATAAAAATGCAAATGGCCTCATGTTACAAACATGTTTTATGAGGAATACCTGGAATATGAATATATTACAACTTTGCATTTTAAAGATTTTAAAGAAAAACAACCCGTGGGGTCATTTTTGATCCCACGTGTGCATCTGCTTTTTGATCCCT
The DNA here is from genome assembly GCF_013358895.1 of Oreochromis aureus. Classification (NCBI taxonomy): domain Eukaryota; kingdom Metazoa; phylum Chordata; class Actinopteri; order Cichliformes; family Cichlidae; genus Oreochromis; species Oreochromis aureus. The sequence continues at coordinate 51,648,197 of NC_052944.1, read as the reverse complement.
GCTCACTCCTCCCCACCCCCAACAACAGCATCCAATACACACTCAACACAAGGCTCCAGCCTGTCTCTCTCAACCACCCAGGTTAGGAGGGAACTGAGGAGGATTAAAGCCAAGAAGGCAGCGGGTCCAGATGGCATCAGCTCGAGGGTCGTCAGGTCCTGCGCGGACCAACTGTGTGGTGTGATCGAGCACCTCTTCAACCTGAGCCTGAGGCTGGGAAGAGTCCCACAGCTCTGGAAAACCTCCTGTGTTGTACCAGTGCCAAAGACTTCACGCCCCAAGGACCTCAACAGCTACAGGCCGGTGGCTCTGACATCAGAGCGGTTGGTCCTGGCTCAGCTTCGGCGCCTTGTGAGCTCATCACTGGACCCACTTCAGTTTGCCTACCAGCCTGGGATTGGAGCGGATGATGCCGTCATTCACCTCCTACATCGTTCCCTTGCTCACCTGGAGACCGCTGGGAGCACTGTGAGAATCATGTTCTTTGATTTCTCCAGTGCCTTCAACACTATTCTTCCCTCGGTTCTGAAGGACAAGCGTGAGAACTCTGGAGTGGACCATCACCTCACTACCTGGATTTTGGACTACCTCACCGACCGACCACAGTATGTGAGGACTCAGGGCTGTGTGTCGGACAGGGTCGTCTGCAGTACGGAGGCCCCACAGGGAACGGTTCTGGCTCCGTTCCTCTTCACCATCTACACTGCAGACTTCTTCCACAACTCCACCCAGTGCTTCCTGCAGAAGTTCTCTGATGACTCTGCAATAGTCGGCCTCATCACTGATGGGGACGACAAGGAGTACAGAGGACTGACTCAGGACTTTGTGGACTGGTGCCAGCTGAACTACCTCCAGATCAATGCCAGTAAAACCAAGGAGCTGGTGGTAGACTTCCGCAGGCACAAGCATCCTCCACTGCAACCACTGAACATCCAAGGTATGGACATCGAGGCTGTGGACAGCTACAGGTACCTTGGTGTTCATCTGAACAACAAACTGGACTGGACTCATAACTCAGACGCCCTCTACAGGAAAGGGCAGAGCAGGCTGTACCTGCTGCGGAGACTCAGGTCGTTTGGAGTGGAGGGCCCACTCCTGAAGACCTTCTATGACTCTGTGGTGGCCTCAGCCATCTTTTACGGTGTGGTCTGCTGGGGTGGCAGCATCTCTGCTGGGGACAGGAAGAGACTGAACAGGCTGATCAGAAGGGCCAGCTCTGTTCTAGGATGCCCTCTGGACCCAGTGGAGGTGGTGAGTGACAGGAGAATGGTGGCTAAGCTGTCATCCCTGTTGGACAACATCTCCCACCCCATGCAAGAGACTCTGACAGCACTGAGCAGCTCCTTCAGTGGGAGACTGCGGCACCCACAGTGTGGGACGGAGAGATTTCGCAGGTCTTTCCTCCCCACTGCTGTCAGACTCTACAATAAAGACTTCAACTGATCAAACACACACATCCACAAATGTGCAATAACACTAATGTGCAATAATCTTTTCTGGCATCGTTGTATTTTTACTGAGTTGTATATAGCATTTGTATTCTATTTTTATCTTATTGTATATTTTATTCTATTTTATTCTACTGTATATAGTATTTTATTTTATTCTGTACAGTTGTGTACTGTATTTATTCTTATTTTATTTTATTCTAATTTTTGCTTCATAACTTTTGCACTGTCCACTTCCTGCTGTGACAAAACAAATTTCCCACGTGTGGGACTAATAAAGGTTATCTTATCTTATCTTATCTAAGGGTTAAAGTAAAAAAAAGTAAAGTGTGTTATATGTCACGACAGCTATAAAATAGTTTTTTTCTGAATCAGAGTAAGATTATCTTCTCTGATGTCTATGCTTTCATTTCAGTAGACTGAAAGGAAGTATGAGTCCCCAGATTCCTAACTTATAACCTCTACAGTACTGGAGCCGCTGTGTTTACTGGTCTTTATCTTGTCCCATTTTATCTTTCTTTAACCCCGTCTCTCTTTTTCTACATCAGTGGAAAATAACGTCCCTGCCATAAAGGGGCCTGGAAATCTGGTGAACACAACTGTTGCTCATCATCTCATGGGCACACTGACTTGTCACCATTTGTCAAAGCTTTTCTAGTAGTAAATAGTATGACTGTAGTTTTGGTTCATTGCATTTCTTTGGTTTCATCTCATCCTTTCATCCTCCCGTTTCCCAGATTTGCTTCCAGAGATACCTGCTCCATGTCCTTGGGGATTTTTCCCCAGATTGTGTGAGAGCCGGGGGTCCACCCTGTATGTTTATTGTCCAGTATGCTCACAATTTTGGTGCTTCAGGAAGTGAGCCGACCACTTTTTAAAAACACTGGCAGTGTTATCTTCTCTCAGAGGCGGTTTTTATTGTGATATTTTAATGGGTTTACAGCACACTGTGTGCCGCTCTCTCTGATGATATGAGTGAAAGAAGCTCACCAAACAGTCTGTCTCTCTTGGTTTCTGTCATCAATATCACAGTAATCATTGAATAAGACAATATTTATTTGAATACACTTCGGATTCCCGTGATTGGATATTCTCTATATTGGTCTGAACAGTCTACACTGATAATAGTAATGAGAGAGAGGGCATTCTTTTCTTAGCGGTAGTATCAAAATCATCAATTCAGTAATTACAGTAACTTTGGTTATTAAATGTGAATCTTGACGTTTAGCAATGTCTGGAAGCAGTAGGTATGCCGCCTGGTTTGAAACTGGTTTGATGCGCACCAAAACCTCAGATTTAGTCATGGTCACATGACCTGGCTGTTTTGAACAATGTTTCAGAGCAGTGTTTCGAAACGTGTGCTGTAAACATGCGTTGTAAAGTCAGTTCTTGGACTGTTGGACATGAAATAACATGAAATTATTTTCACCCCAGCTATTCTTGGGTGTGAAAAGCTGACTCTTGCTGACTCTTGAGCCACGATACTGGGCGATCGTGGCTCAAGAGTTGGGAGTTCGCCTTGTAATCAGAAGGTTGCCGGTTTGAGCCCCGGTTTGGACAGTCTCGGTCGTTGTGTCCTTGGGCAAGACACTTCACCCGTTGCCTACTGTTGGTGGTCAGAGGGCCCGGTGGCGCCAGTGTCTGGCAGCCTCACCTCTGTCAGTGCGCCCCAGGCTGTGGCTACAATGTAGCTTGCCATCACCAGTGTGTGAATGGGTGGATGACTGGGTGTGTATAAAGCACTTTGGGGTCCTTAGGGACTAGTAAAGCACTATACAAATACAGGCCATTTACCATTTTACCAAGTTAGACTGCGCTGGCTTCATACAATCAAGGAACCCTGCACCAAGAACATGTGCCAGAAGTAGATGTGTAGCCTGACTGTGTTAGATACAAACGTGTAATTGTGTTTTTCTCTGAATTTGCGCTGCCTCTTTTCTGCTGTCCTTGAGGATTACTCTACATGACTGGAAACTCAGCTAAACAGGTCACACCATCAAGGAGGGAGACCACGCTTCAGGGCCAGAATGTCTTTTGCTTTCAATCTACAAATAAGCTAACTGCAGTCACATTAAAAAAAATACCTAACTGCCTCATCATGTCAATATTAGAGATGGCACGATGCCACTTTTTTATGTCCGATACCTTCATTATAAATTTGAATATGTGTCAATATCGATATGGAACAGATACAGTGTATTTTATAATGAATAAAACTGTTTTTTTTAAATATGTTGCTTCATTTTTTATAAGTCCATACTCAAATTTAAACAAAACAAAACACTAAAGCTATCCTATTACACTTGCATGCAAAACATACACTGCACCCAAAGTATTTCACAGTTCAGCAATACTGATCTTTTTATTTAAACTTTTAGGAGAACTTTAAATCTAAGCATTTAAAGTAATATTCAAAAGTAATTGAAATTGAAATTTAATGCAAATTTCAAAAACATTTTGGTTCTGAAAAAAAGAAGTGCAATATCAGCACAAAATACCACGATGTTACACTTTGAGGTTTAAATTTTCTTCCAAAATTGTTGGTCAGTTTAAACTATTTCTATGAAAAGTAAGCAAATATAATGTCATGCATAATAATTAAATTATTATTTGTCCCACACTCTAGTGATACCTGCTTTAAAAGACAATATCAAAAGGTGGCATTAACTTTTTGCATGTCAAATCCAAAATCAAAAATATCAAAAAAATCAAAAATATTGAAACAGTTTGTCTTTTCATCAGGTTACAGTTGTTGGGTTCATTCTTAGTTGCACTGCAGCATGACACAATTAAAAGCTACACTTTAGCTATTAGCAATGACTAATAGCCGCTCATTTTACTGGACTCCTTGAACCTCTCCTTTCCCTATTATGTCCCTCCATTTAATTTCTTACTGTGTTAATTTAACCTCTCCTGTGTCCCTTCTCATGCAGTTATCCTCGCTGTCACAGGAGGCTGTTGCTGCTACCACCAGCCCTCTGGCTTATGTTCCTTCCTGATATTCAAATAATACCCTCTACTTTTACCAATTATTGTCTGTTAATATAATAGTGTACTATGCTGTGGCTGGTTTTACTGCTGTACATCAGCTCTTCAGTTAAAATATTTTCAACACCTTTTTTCAGGACAATAATTTCACTTGGACAATGGAGTTATCTGAAGGATTCATGATTATGCTTTTCATTTATACACCTTAAACAGGTATGTTAAGTTTGTTAAGGTACAGTAAGGTTTGTCCAAGAGATCAAACTGGGTAAATTCATGTTATTTTGGTCTTTTAAAATATATGAGATGCCAATCATTTGATTCAGGTATCTTAACCCAAGGTGAGATCTAAAACCTGTATGACACAATCTAAGTGTGTTCTATGTACGATTCACATACATTCATACTCTGATGAATGAGAGTTTTTCTTGTGTATGCTTTTTAATATGCAATTCAATTGAGAGCCATTTTTGTGAAATAAAATCTTTGAAGCCTGAGACTTGACATTTCTGGTTGTAACAACCAGAAATGTACATTTATTCACAGGTAGATTTATAAATGTAAATTTATTCACGTTTTGTTTATGTTATGAAACAGCCATACAAGTCACATACAAGTTTTTTTTTTTTTTTGCCCTTCCTGATATTCAAATATTAACTATCATTAATCATCTTATTTCCTTGTCTCTGTTCACATAATAGTACTACTATGCTTGGTTTGTTGACACTATTGTGCATCAGCTCCTCACGTATGAAACATTTTTGTTTCTGCTATCATTTTCAGGATACTTATTTCACCTGGCAATGAAGCTATTTGTGGGATTCATGATTTTGCTTTTCACTTATGCAGCTTCAACCGGTACGTTGGGTTCTGCTTTCTGGTGCTCATATTTTTTTTTGTTTTATTGTTTTAAAATGGTCATATTGCTCATGTTTCTCTCTCTTTGACTTAAAATTATGATTTTGGTTAGTACAGTGTAAAGAAGAATCAAATCTAAAGTGAAACTTACACTGGATGTCATTCTGTGTGATCAACAGACAAAATTTGATAAAAGTGTAATTCATATTTTATTTTTCTGTTCTAGCAGCTCCAATAAACATTGCTTCAGCATCAATAGAGAATGCAAGTAAGAGAATACTTTCTAAACCAAATGAAATGAAAGGATGATACCAGATGATAAGAAGTGCTTTCATTTATTCTTCCAGGTCCTCAAATTTACCTTGACATTGGCATCATAGCTGGCATTGTCATTGTCACTGTGATTGTCTTTGCATTGATAGGAATGGCTGATCAGGAGCAGGCTGGTAAGTGTGAAATTTTCTCATGTTAAATATTCGATTTGAGGCTTGGCAACATCATCTTTCATTTTCACTGTATGTGAGATTTTAATGCTACAGTTCAATATAAAGCAGTATTCGCTCTTTGCCTAACTTTGACTTCTTTACTCCTTTTAGATGAATGTGTCAATTTAAATAAAGGTTGAATTTGCTGTTTCATGTGCATAGATTGATCAGAATGATTAAATCATGAAAAATCTTTTGTTTTTAAGGCTACTCACCTGTGTGTGTGTGTGTGTGTGTGTGTGTGTGTGTGTGTGTGTAGGTACAACTACAAGTCAGGACGCATTCTGTAGAGACTGTTGCAACGGCTGCTGGAAATGTTGTAGAGGTTTTGTATCCTGTTGTTGTACTGAATGCCTCAACATAGCTTGTGACATATGCTGCACGTGTCTATTTTAAATGGAAAAAATAATCAAAAATAACTGTTTCCCTCCTCCTTTGGATGCTGTACACACTACAGTTATCGTGAGTTGATTGCCTGGGCTCACCTTTCATTTCACATATAGTACAAAATGTTTATATATAAATAATAATAATAACAATAATAATAACAATACATTGTATGTTAAGCACCTTTCAAAACACTCAAGGTCACCCTATACAAAATAAGTAAATGAAAAAATAATAGAAAAAAATACCCACCACTCTTCACATCAGAGATATCCCACATTCCCCTGCACTAGTTGCTATAGAGTATTTTCTTGTTTATGTTTATTGAATCAGACTGCTCCTAGCAAGGTCTGATTACTCAAGAAATCATTTAAATAGAAGCTGTCTGAGAAATTGAAGTAGGCCAAAAGACGTCAAAAAGCATAGAATATCTGGCTATTAGTTGACATTGTAAAGCTGAGGCACATGTAGGTTAAGCAGAAGGTCAATGATCTGAAACACACCAGCAAGTCCATCGTTGAACCCCGCGGAAAAAACACAAGATGAATATTTTTAGAGTGGCTTAGTCTTAATTTACATCAGATTAAGATGCTTTGATTGGACCTTAAACATGCTGTTCATGCTCGAAAACCCTCCAATGTGGCTACGTTCAAATAATTCAGCAAAAAAGAGAGAGCAAAGGTGGCAAAGCGCTTTGGTTTAATTTGTTACACAAGTAGATTTGGTTAGTTTTTATGTTGTTTTTTTTCATTAATAAATTAAATCATAACTTAAAAACATGTATTCTACATACTCATGTTGTCTTTGTCTATTATTACAATTTTATTGATGATCTGAAACATTTGAGTGTGAAAAATGTGCAAAACCTAATAAATCAGGAAGGGGCTGATCCCTTTTCACAGCACTGTATCTGCTGTATGTTTGTTCTTTCCCCTGTTTTCCTTTGAAAATACTCTCATTTGTTCATACATTTACAATACGCAGGTATTTTGAGATACCTGCATTCAACAAGTTCACTCAAGTCACCTGGATACATACAGAGAGAACCTGAGCACAAACAGAAGTACAGAGTCAATGATGGTAATGATAACACATTCAAACCAAGAACTGAAGCACACAAACCAGGGATATAAAACACTGCCGTCGTGATACAACAGACACTGACAGAATATCTCGACAATCTGGCTCTGCCATGTCTGTATTTTACACAAATCTGTCCAGTCCAGTCTATTACACATACCACAGTGTTATTAAAAAGTATAACATCTGCTTTTGGTTAAAACTGATTAAAAATACATTAACTTTTTACTAAAATTCTACAGTGCCCTGACACCAGTGCAGCTGTGCAACTATACTACTACACACTAGACACTGTGTTCAGCTTAGAAATCACCTACAGTGGTGACATCAGCACACTCATTTGAAGCCCACTCATGCTCAGTGTGTTGCGCCATCTCCATGCTGACAGCTGGTGGTCTTACTGTAGTTGAATTAGGAAACTGTAACATAGTTTGCAACTAAAAAAAGAACTTTAACTGAACTAAAAACTCCTTAGCATTAAAGCTGTACTGTAGGTGTATTGTTTTGTATACATTGATTTCAAACATATATGGTAAGCACCATTTTCTGGTGGTTCCATTTATATGTAAGAGATGATTTGAGTGTTTGAGAAATCACAACAGTGTCATTTCAAGTTTAAACCACAGCTCTGAAGTTTATCAGGTCAATGGATTGCTGTTAAAACAATTATGTTATTATGTAAATTTGTGCAAATTTTCTAAAAATGAATTGACTGCAAGCAACGATTGTACTAGTCAAAACTAGTATTATAAGGAAACAGGGACTGCAGTGAATTTATATATTTATATGTATGCTTAAAATAAGAAGTACAAACCTGTCTTCCTGCAGCAGTAAATGGAAACCATAAGATCAATGGCAATGCAGTATGCAAATATAACCCCTAGATGGAATTAGAGTCTGACCAGAAAGGAAGCAGGGCCAGGAGTTATTAGTCATAGAAGAAGCTGTGAATGAGGAAAACACATGTAAATACAATAATCCACATGTTTTACAGGAATTGGTTAAATTTTAAAGGTTGAGGCTGAGACAAAATGAATAAAATTTTAACTTTGCAAAAGTATAAATAGTCTAAATACATTTAGAGGATTTCCAAATCCTCTAAATTACAGAAATTAAATGTTTGTTTTGTAAAGTTACTAAAAGTGGGGTTCAAACTATCTATTGTCACTATACTATTATTTGCTTTATGAAAATATTATATATTATTATATTGTATTAGATAATCATCTTTATTCCTCCACCCAAGATTGTTTCAGTTAAGAAAACACTGCAAACAACATAAACAGCCATCAAAGACACTACTCTAGTGTTTTTAACCCAGTCCAGTTTATTCTCTGTGTGTACTCCAAGGTTTAATCCTCCACTATGTCCACATTAACCCTCTGGATTTAAACAGGGGTCACAGCTTTCCTGGTAACAGTCAATTCTTCTTTCTTTGTCACATTGAGCTGTAGATTATTCTGCTGCTCCACATGAAACAGGAGTCCACCACAGCCCAGTACTCTGCCTCATCATCCTCACCCTCACCGATGCATCCAACCACCGCAGTGTCATCAGAAAACTTCTGAAGATGGCAGGTCTGTGTGCAGTGGCTGAAATCTGTGGTGTAATGGGTGAAAGGGAAGGTGTGCCACACTTCTGTGGGAGGCGGCACATCTCAAATACCAGGAGAATCACTCACTAGGCTGACAGCGAGGACCACAGACCACAGCGAGGTTCAACTCAGCATGTAAACCCACGACCCGCAGACAAAACACCAGAAGTACCACAGCTGGAGGCAGTGACTCTGGGTGAGCGCTAAACATTTGACTTGTGATCTTGAGAAGCCGACCAGGCGCCTGCTGTGGCCAGAGAAGAACGCACTAGTGGCTCATTGCTATGCTGGCAACAGAGATGCTGGTTTAAGCTGGAGAATCTCACCCACTGCTGCAGCCCTCTTTATGGCTGCATGCAGCAGGGACCCACCAAGACCTGAAAGGCTGATGAATTATATGTGTAAGAGAGCGAATACATACTGTATGTGTATCAGATAACAGTAGGGTCAGCTGGGTTTTTGTTGTTGTTGTTTTTGTTTTTTTGTCTAGTGTAACAACATTGCTATAGGATATGGGCTATTCCACTGGGTTCACAAGAATGAGCTATCACAGGAGGGTGGGAGTGTGTTCAGAGGGATGAGGAAACAATGGGGCTTTTAGCAGGTATTTCAGTCATATTGAACAGTTACGAAAGTGCTTTGTGCAGCTGCCTGTTATAGATAAAGGAAGTGCAGATGAACTACACATTTCTTGCTCATTTAGGATGAATTCATTACTGATGAATTTATGCTGATCCCTGCTTTACAGCTGCTATCTATGCATATGAATACCACAGCCTCTTCACATGCTTATAAACAGCAATTTTATGCTCTTCTGATATACAATGAGTAAAACAAAATGATTCTATTTCCCAAACTATAATAACTCTGCATTAATTGCAATTGTTCGCCGTGCTTAGAAATTTATATTAAGAACAAAAAATAATTTGTATTTTCAAAACAATGCTACATTCATACAGTTAATGCAGCAGGACAGCGCCCACATTTTCCTCTTTTTCCTGAAGGTACGCGACTATATTCCTCTGCTTTTATCAATACAGGGCTAATCTCTTTAGCTTATAGTGTGATGTGTATATGTGGAATATGTAATAGAGTGGAGAGACCGTCTCAATGTAATAAAGAATTAAAAGAAGGACTGCTGTGTTGACGTTGTCTAATTTACCATAATCAGGCTCACTCACTGTGTCTCTCACTGACACAGTGATCTGAATGGTAGTATTTACTGTCATCCTATTGCTGGCTGCCTGGCAATGGATTGAAAACCTACTTGGCTTCCTACCCTGGCTTTTTGCATAGCATTGAATGCTGTGTCACAGTGTAATGTGTCACAGCCACATAAACAATCACATTTCTTATGTGCTTCTTACAGTTCAGAGCTGCACAGCCCAAGATGACTTATTGTAATTATACAGAAAACATCCAGTAAGTCCAGAATAACTAATTGACTCACAGGCTTTTAAAAGGAAAGGAGAGTGAACTGAACACATCACTGGCTCTTGAATTATTATGATGGCTTACATTTGCAGCTGAAATACATTACAGCTTTTGAATAGCTATTATATTTCATCTTGTTTTATGCAGCTTTTCTCCCTCTCTCTGATGTGAAAATGACCAAAGAAATACATTTATACAGACATGCAAATAAACAGAGCAGAACGTTCTTTGCTTCTATGTTTTAATGTAATATTCATATCATATCAAACACTCCAGCTTACCATAGGAAAATTAAACAATGTTAGTGTACAGACATCAATTTTAATACAAGGTATCTTCAAACCTGCATCCCATTTAGTTAACTGCATCTTCTTGTGTAAAGTAACAAAATGTAGTTAGATGTTTCTCATGATTGTTTTAAATATACATAGAAGAATTGCTGTTTGAAGACCAAAAAAATAAAATAAAATGCTTGCATAGGTATTTAGTATTACCTATGCAAACAACATATGCATAGGTAACACTAAATAAGAAATATCAAATGTCACTGTGCAGCACAAGGTATCAATAATACATAATATGTTTAGAGGCATCAGTCGACTAAGTACAGTCAGTGCTCGGGTATGTCAGCCAGTACAACAGAACACCATAGCTCATTTACTGCTTAACCAAATTTGTGGATTGCCAGTTGCGCTGAGTTCCAGCTGTTTGAGCCAGTCCATTTCCTCCTTTAGTCCAGAGTTTAGGTCGCCTCCAAGAACAGGTGAGCAATCTAGGTGTTCAATGAGTGTGTGGTGGGGCGTGGCCTGCACGGCATCCGCAATCACGCCCACCGTGTTAAAACACGGGGACTCAGGGGTTGGTGTGGGGTTGTGGTGGTGTGATGCAAATGTTAAATAAAGATGGCTCAAAACATGGATCTGTGGTCCCGTTGTGCCGGGACCAGACCGAGCGCCACCTGAAAAGGATTGGGGATCTGGCAGCGCTTCTCTGGGCCTGGGCGCCACCCCCACAGGGGTGTCCCGACTGTGGTGAAGCAGTAGAGGAGCCGCGTCAGGCACTTCAGCAACCGGAGATGGTAGACGAAGGGTGCAGCGGTCTGCTCCGGCCGGAGGAGGAAGAGCAGCCGAGTGAAGGGCTGCTCCTGCCGGGAGCGGTGGAGGAGCCGCTCCAGTCGGAGGCGGCGGACGAGGCACGCGAGGGTCTACACCTGCCGGAGGTAGAGGAGCCGCTGCGGGAAGGGCTGCTTCAGCCAGGAGCGGCACTCCAACCGGAGGCAGCTGACGAGGCGTGCGAGGGTCTGCGTTGGCCAGAGGAAGAGGAGCCGCACGAGGATCTGCTTCTGTCGGGAGCAGTGGAGGAGCTGCTCCAGCTGGAGGCAGCGGACGAGGTACGTGAGGGTCTACACCTACCAAAGGAAGAGGAACCGCTCCACCCAGAGGTGGACGCTCCTCCACCGCTCCCTTCACTCGGCTGCTCTTCCTCCTCCGGCCGGAGCGGACTGTTGCACCCCTCGTCTACCACCTCCGATTGCTGAAGTGCCTCACGCGGCTCCTCCACTGCTTCACCACCGTCGGGATACCCCTGTGGGGGTGGCGCCCAGGCTCAGAGCAGCGCCGCCAGATCCCCAATCCTTTTCAGGTGGTGCTCGGTCTGGTCCCGCAGCTCTTCCTGCTGGTGACGGACCTCCGCCGCCATCTCAGCCATCATCTGGGACAGCTACTCCTTTCCCTGGCTCTGTTGTGGGCCCGTCGTGCCGCCTCCTGGGTTTCGGCACCAGTGTGGTGGAATTAAGGCACGACGGGACCACAGATCCATGTTTTGAGCCATCTTTATTTAACATTTGCATCACACCACCACAACCCCACACCAACCCCTGAGTCCCCGTGTTTTAACACGGCGGGCATGATTGCGGATGCCATGCAGGTGCGTCCGCAGGCTAACATCTTCGATACCCAACATCCACAATGACGGCGAAATGATCCAGGCTATCAACACCTACGCCCTACCTATGATCAGGTACCCTGCTGGGGCAATAGGCTGGCCAAAGGAGGACATAGAAGCCACTGACATAAAGACAAGAAAACTCCTTACCATGCATGGAGGGTTTCACCCCAAGTCCAGCATCCTGAGGCTGTACTCTAAGGGGAAGGTTGGAGGCTGGGGACTGGAGAGTGTCAGCACCAGCACATGAACCTAAAGTATTTGATCAGTTCAAGATGGAGAAAGCATAAAGTTTGACTTTAAATGACAATTATGAATCATCTAATATGATAAGGAGATTTTGCAGGTCATTGATCAAAACTAAAATAGAATATATTCTTAGTGACACAGGACACAAACATTGAAGCAATATGTATAATTAGGATTATTTATAATAAATGTGAATTAATTAGTGCAATTTCTTTAACCTCAAAGAATGACTAAATCTTTCAGGACAATGTCACATCAATGCACTGAACTCACTATATTATCCATCTAACAGAGGCTCCACATGTTCTCACTGTAATTTCCCCCTCATGAATGAATTTATGCTGCACTAATCTGAATGTCCGGAGGGAAATCAAACGCATTTGACTCGCAGTACTCAAGTTGACTTACCTTTGTTTGAATGACGACGTATTCACAGCTTGGAGGTCTAAAAATAGCCAAATCTTGTACCCAATCCTCCAGAGATTTATAATTCCGAAATTGGTTCGCCGTGTATGCGCTGACTCCACAGGTACAATAATATATCAGGTTAAGTCAATCGTGGTTGGTCTTGTGGGTTTCTACTCCACTGCCGTATTTCATACGGGTCCACATTTCCAATGCACGCTATTTTCTGCAAGGAACGTCTCTTTGCATGTGGATGCAATCTGTCTCTATAACGTCCTTTTTCATTTGAGCTGCTTTTAAGTATGGTTTGTAGGAATCTTCCTTCCAACACAATGTGTTTGTTTGGATTTGTGGCCTGCTAAAATGGTGCTGCACTCCCACAATGGACTGCGGCGTGACGTCAACTCCAAAGCCCCATTCTAGTTTAGGTTTTTTTTCACTATTA